>NC_090646.1:361106575-361324075 GCF_040937935.1 Hyperolius riggenbachi
CCAAAATAAAGAAAACTGTAAAAAAATACCATTTTCAAAGTTACGGTGCAATTTCATCAAAACCGCAAAAGTGCAAATGTTACAAAATATGTATATTTAAGTAGGTCTGGTTCTCTAGTTTTCAGAATGGTATCATTTATGACCTGTATCTAATGCTCTTAAACTCCAGGGGTTTTGCTAGGAAAGAATGACTATTGTTTCTGGTGCAAAAAATGGCCTTGAAAAATACATTGGCGCTGTTCATGATTAACAGTGTATTATGTGGCCAAAACACTATCTGATGAGGTGTATAGGGTATCATTTTAACCGTGACAAACAAGAGAAGATAATTTGGGGTGTTTGAGAGATTATGCATGTGTCATCTGATTTTTGGGGGGGGCAAATTGAATGAGAAGCAATAAAACTTATTTCCATATCCTCTGTACCAAAATAAAACACTTGTAAAAAACACCAAAAGTGACAGAATTGAAAACTGAATGCATAGTTACCTTAGGGACTCAGCTTTTAAAATATATATGCTATGAGGGTGAACTACTGTTATATTTGCAAATAAGGGCTTGAATTCATTGGTAGTATGCAATGACAAAACAAAATACAAATATAGGAAAATACACCTTTATTTCCAAATAATATATTGTCACCATACTTTGCACTAGGGACATAATTTATATATTGTGATAACCAGGACAAATAGGCAGATAAAATGCGTGTGTTTTATGCACATTAGCAGTGTTTATTTTAGAACTATAGGGGATGAAATTGGAGAAATCGTGTATTTTTTCGTTTTTTTCCTCGTTTTTCCCTTTAAAATACATAAAAAGAAAAAGGTATTACTGAAAATAAATATCGCCCCCAAAAAGCCTATTTAGCGGCAATAAAAACAAGGTATTGATCAATTTGCTGTGATACGTAGTGAAAAAGTTATTGGTGAATGAAAGGGAGGAGCGCTGAAAGGTGAAAATTGCTCTGGTCCGTTAGGGTAAAAACCCTTGGGGGTGAACTGGTTAAAACACTCCCGAGTTAAAAAAGAAACTTAATTTTTACTTACCCGGGGCTTCTTCCAGTCCCTAGAAGTCTCCTGAGCCCCTCGCTCCAGCTCCGGTGCTCCCTGGTGTCCCGCTGGCTGCCCACAAAGCTCGGTGACCCTTCAGCGGGCCAATGCTTCTTCGCATGCGTAGTACGCACCTGGTGACAAGGGCGTGCATGTGCAGAAGCACTGACCGTTGGATGGATCAGCAAGCTTTGCGGTTGGCCAACAGGACACTGGGGCGCACTGGAGCTGCGGCGAAGGGACTCGGGACTTTTTTTTTAATTTAAAGTAAAAGCATGTCACTGGATTGTTACAACACTGCGGATAAAAAATGCAGACTGTGCCCACTTGAAGTTTAGAAGGAAATGGTACCTCATCTTTGTGTATGTTCTGTCTCATAGTGCGGGCTTGGGGAGGTGGAGGGGAATCTTTGTAGGTTACTGTACATAGTTCATTGATTACTATTGCAAGAGTCTTTCAAAAATAGGAATGACCAGAGTTGGCTAAAACACAAAAAGGTGTTATTGATGGTCCAGTTTTTTTTCTTTGACATCCAGTGGAGTGAGGTCCGCTAGTCTGAGCTCTATTAGGAGTGGTACAATTCACTCTAATTGGATGCAACTAAGGTGGTTATTGCAAAAAAAAATTGGGAAATCCAAGCATTCTTAGGGGGTCGTCCTGGTTGAATTGTTTCATTATGCCTGCAGTTGCCTTTATTTCTGTTTCTCAATGATGTAAAATATGATGCACTTGATGTTTTATATGCTGCAATATTGCCAGTTTTTGTATGTGAACTATTTTGCATCAATAAAAATTTAAATAAAAAAAAAAAACAAAAAAACAAAAAACACGCAGACTGTATGTAAAAGAAATTGTCAGTGGCATATTCAAACAAAAACAGTATCTCATTTTTGTGCATTAATAACCCATAATCAGTACAAGGAGATAAAGTAAACCTGACAGGTTAGCAGAATAATCATTTATTAACATAACAGGAGAGACAAAAAGTCACACTCTAAAACAACACCCCAACTTAACCAGTAGCGAGGTATAGTTTTACATGTACTGTAGATTTACATGTACAAGGGAGGGAAATCAGTGTCACACTAGTACCCTTGTAACTAAGAATGGGTACAAGAGTTTTCTAATGCGAGTTTCATCCTACTTTAAATGTCTCAATCTTTGCAACTGTTGTGACAGGAACATAATAAACCTGCTTGAAATGGTATTATAGCCTTTGCCTTTAAAGTGAACCAGAGACGAAGCACCCTCATGTATTTTACCATAGCTGAACAGTGAAGGATGAAACAGAGCAGGGTAGGTGTTTTCTCTAATGTTCCCACTGATATATATGGTGAAATACATGAGGGTGCTTCAACTCTGGTTCACTTTAATACTGTATGCTGGCATTTATGATCTCTTATGTGAACTTCCCTCCTATGACTATGTTCAGTCTGGGACACATGGTGACACCAAATAGTACTACTATTAAGCAATAAAATTGGCTGCATAAGGCTCGGTTTCCATTGCTGGGAATCCGGGCCGATTCCCCGCCCATGAATTTGGATGGATTTTAGCAGCCTATAGGAGTCTATGTAAGCCATCCAAATTTGTGGCCGAGGAAAAGTCTGAGGCCCTGCAGCATAGTTCTGCGCGGGACTGTCCGAATCCCATAGCCGCGCATAGTGTGGCTAGAGGCATTCGGCTGCGAGAGGCAGCAGCTGTGCCGGCATCGCGTCTCGCAAGACGCATACCGGCGCACAAGTGGAAACGTAGCCTGATTGCATAATTGGAAATGTGTGGTACCAATTAAGAAAACCAGTCATTGACTGAAGAGCAGAATGGAAGCGTTCTGAAATCAGGCTGCACCGGATATATAAGGGGCTGTTCAGCCAAGTAAAGACACAGTGTGCAATAGGACATGGGAGCTAGCGTAAAGGGCAACTGAAGTGAGAGTGATATGGAGGCTGCCATATTTATTTCCTTTTAAACAATGCCAGTTGCCTGGCAGTCCTACTGATCTTTTTGGCATTAGTAGTGTCAGAATTACACCAGAAACAAGCATGCAGCTAATCTTGTCATATCTGACAATAATGTCAGAAACACCTGATCAGCTGCATGCTTCTTTAGGGTCTATGGCTAAAAGTATTGGAGGAAAAGGAACAGCAGGGCTGCTAGGCAAGGAGTATTGCTTAAAATGAAATAAATATGGCAGCCTCCATATTCCTTTCTCTTCAGTTGCCCTTTAACCTGAAATAAAGAGGGGTAATAGAAAAGCATTCCGATGCCTGAGGCTGCTTAGCCACTTGTAAGTTTTTCTGTTCAAACTGCAACCAATGTTAATCAATGGGTTTGTTCACACTTGAATGCTTTTTTCACATGCAGGAAAACAATTTACAGCAATGCAAAAAAGTGGAGACAGGCCCTAAGGAAAAAAATAGGACATTTTAATTTTTGCATTAAGAGTCAAAAAGGCAAGTGCTCTGAAATCAAGCAGCACCAGCTTATATATGGCTGCAGAAAAGGGCTTCTCAGCCAATTTAGGGTCACATATTGTGCAATTGCTTCGGCAGCACACATGCATAGGAGCTGAAACCTGAATACAACAGAGATATCAGTTCCACATATTGCAATGCATGTTAGCAGGGAGGCTGCATGCAGGCTGTCTCATGTCCCCACCCCAACCTCTCGCGCGCGCGAGAGAGAGAGTTACTCCATATTTGGGGACAAGTATGCAGTGTGACTTGGGAGCTGGCTTACCTGCAGACTAGAAAAAAAAAAAGTAATATGATCATTTCACGAAGAGTAGAATGGAAGAACTCTTGAAACCAGTCCTCACCTGCTACATATGGGGCTGTTCAGCCAATTAAAGAGCTAGCTTAACCACAAACTTGCTGTAAACGTAATGGCTGACAGAGTGCAGCATAACACACAATCACATATCACCTTACCTTTTCACCTCGTGTATGGCTTCTGGCAGGCGTCGGGATGTTGATAGCAGTAAAGCTACGGTTAGCTCTGCTGTGGCCTCTGTCAGAACATCTGGTGTGTAGCCCACTCGAATCCCACTATGCAAGGTACAGGGCAGAAATTAACAAATCAAAGTCTCACTGACATAACTGACTGTAATGCACTATTAAATAATTGTATTTGCCATGTACATACCGCTTCTTTATCTCATTAATTGCTAGGTGGTCAATGCCCACAGACAGTGTACTGATAACCTTGAGGTTTGGCCCTGTGAAGGTTATAATCAAACAAAATACGCTGTAAAGACAGATGCACACATGTAGATCAGGGGTTGTCACAGCACCCCCCCCCCCCCCCCACCCTCCCCCGGCATGTGTTAAGTGCTGCCAGGCATTTTCAGTGCTGTGTCCACAGTAGGCTCAGGAAAGTTCAAGTCTGAGGATGCAGCATTTTCACTCATTCAGCTTAAAGATCTTAACACAGTTGATAAACCAAACATTATTAAGAATTTAATAAGGGCTGCCATTTTCTGCATTACTTTACAGAGTATGACTAAACAATTCCGGCTCGTTCACACTACAAGAGCTTTCCTAAGCGCTTGTGATTTTAAAAGCTCTTGCTAATGTAATCCTATGTGAGTGTTCACACTGGAGTAGGCCTGAACGATTTTAGGAAAAGATTGAATTGCACGATTTCTGTCAGAAATTGCGATTTCGATTCGATTCACGATTTTCTTCAAATCAAGCCTAAGCACTAAATTCACAATGTACACCGTGCCATTTACAAACATGCACTGACAGAAAATGAGATCATACTATCAAATTGAGGGCTCGTTTCCACTGTTGCGGTGCGGAATCGCCTGGATTCCACCGCAGAAGAAATCGCATGCGGCTGCGTTTCCGCATGCGGATTTAGCCGCGATTTCGCATGCGATTTCGCATGGCAAGGAGCCAAGCGAATTTAACCATGTCACTGCCTGAGTAAAGCTCCATAGCAAACCATGCGAAATCGCACGCGAAATTGCGGGGAAATCCGCATGACAAAGCCGCATGCGATTTCCCTATTAAATGCATTAGCGGCGATTCGCCCGCATTCCCCCCGCACGCGAAATCTGACGGCTCTGCCGTGCAGATTTCTGCCGCACCGAAAAACGTACCCGCCGCCGCACAAGTGGAAACAGCCCCATCCACTTACATTGACTATGCGAATCCGCATGCAGTGCCCGCATGCGGATTCGCTATAGTGGAAACGAGCCCTGATAGTATGATGTCATTTTCTGTCATGTTTGTAAATGTTACAGCATTATTTGACTGTATCTATTAATCTAAAATGCAATTATGAAAATTAAAGGCAAGAAGTGCTTTCAGTTAACAAATTTATTAATAACAAACATGCATGTGTCTTGCATAAACATTCTTTAAAGTTTTTAACAGCAGTAACTTCTTGTAGAAATCCAGTGCACCCCATCAAATGAATGGCGCTGTGCCTGGCTTATGGATTACCAATCCAAACGCAATAGGAAGAAGCAGCCGGCACCTGGGCAGTGGGCACCAATTCCATCCATGTATTTATAGTTCTAAGGGCTGGTTCACACTACAAGAGCTTTTGTAGGTGGCAGCGCTTTGTGATTTTAAAAGCTCTTGCTAATGTAATACTGTGAGTGTTCACACTGAAGCAATGTGATTTTGTAACATTCCCCTATAGCATTGCATTAGCAAGAGCTTTTTTCAATCACTAATGCTTAAAAAGCTCTTGCAGTGTGAATCAGCCCTAAGTTTGATTTAATCAGATCTGTCACACAGATACACAACGTTTCGGAGCAATTGTCACTGCTGCTCCTTTATCAAGTTAGTGACAGACTGGTACCAGCAGTCGCTCCGAAACATTGTGCATCTATGTGACAGATCTGAATAAAGCAAACTTACAGCTATAAATACATGGATGCTGGTGCCGGCTGCTTCTACCTATTAAAGTCTTAAACAGTTACAAATGGAGAACTAAAAGAGCCATCCTCATTTTAACGCAGTAGTGCAACACAAAAAAAGCCTTAGTAATTTTCTGTTAAATAACATACCAAAAATGGAAACCATGTTAAAGTGTACTCATGCCGAAGCTTGGGTATAAAATCTACTACTACTACTACTACTACTACTACTACTACTACTACTACTACTACTACTACTACTACTACTACTACTACTACTACTACTACTACTACTACTACTACTACTACTACTACTACTACTACTACTACTACTACTACTACTACTACTACTACTACTACTACTACTACTACTACTACTACTACTACTACTACTACTACTACTACTACTACTACTACTACTACTACTACTACTACTACTACTACTACTACTACTACTACTACTACTACTACTACTACTACTACTACTACTACTACTACTACTACTACTACTACTACTACTACTACTACTACTACTACTACTACTACTACTACTACTACTACTACTACTACTACTACTACTACTACTACTACTACTACTACTACTACTACTACTACTACTACTACTACTACTACTACTACTACTACTACTACTACTACTACTACTACTACTACTACTACTACTACTACTACTACTACTACTACTACTACTACTACTACTACTACTACTACTACTACTACTACTACTACTACTACTACTACTACTACTACTACTACTACTACTACTACTACTACTACTACTACTACTACTACTACTACTACTACTACTACTACTACTACTACTACTACTACTACTACTACTACTACTACTACTACTACTACTACTACTACTACTACTACTACTACTACTACTACTACTACTACTACTACTACTACTACTACTACTACTACTACTACTACTACTACTACTACTACTACTACTACTACTACTACTACTACTACTACTACTACTACTACTACTACTACTACTACTACTACTACTACTACTACTACTACTACTACTACTACTACTACTACTACTACTACTACTACTACTACTACTACTACTACTACTACTACTACTACTACTACTACTACTACTACTACTACTACTACTACTACTACTACTACTACTACTACTACTACTACTACTACTACTACTACTACTACTACTACTACTACTACTACTACTACTACTACTACTACTACTACTACTACTACTACTACTACTACTACTACTACTACTACTACTACTACTACTACTACTACTACTACTACTACTACTACTACTACTACTACTACTACTACTACTACTACTACTACTACTACTACTACTACTACTACTACTACTACTACTACTACTACTACTACTACTACTACTACTACTACTACTACTACTACTACTACTACTACTACTACTACTACTACTACTACTACTACTACTACTACTACTACTACTACTACTACTACTACTACTACTACTACTACTACTACTACTACTACTACTACTACTACTACTACTACTACTACTACTACTACTACTACTACTACTACTACTACTACTACTACTACTACTACTACTACTACTACTACTACTACTACTACTACTACTACTACTACTACTACTACTACTACTACTACTACTACTACTACTACTACTACTACTACTACTACTACTACTACTACTACTACTACTACTACTACTACTACTACTACTACTACTACTACTCCTGAAGAGAGGGAAGCCTATTGAGGCTTCCCTCGCTACTTCGTTGTCCCCCAGCGTGGCCCACCGGAAGATTAGCAACAGGACATTGTCACTAATCACATCAGGGTCGTGCAGCTCCCCTTCCTGGACCATCGACGCACAATAGTCGACCATGCCCGCTTGCGTATGTGCAGTAGGCTGGAGCCTTGGGCTCTGTTCTACTGTGCATGGGCCACCTCGCCGGCTATTGCGCGTCTGTCCAGTCCATGATCCAGGAAGGGTGGCTGCGCGCTCTACAACAGAAGGCTTCAGAGAAGCAAGGGAAGACTCAAGGATCCTGGGGCTTCCCTCTCTTCAGGGTCAGTATCTGATTTTGAACCCGTGCTTGAGATCAGGTTCACTTTCAATATGTAAGAAATATAAACATTTCCAAACATTTCCAAATAAGTCAAAAAGGCTTTTCTCTTGCCCAACAGTATTGCACTCGGAAACTTTTTCATGAAAAATGTAAACAAAGGCTGACACTCGACAGTCTGACACGAAGTCAGAGTGATACACAGAACAAATAAACTCCCAAAAACTTTTTCCCTGACAACTCTACATCACCCTTTACAGATTTTTGGTCAAGAAAACCAGCATGTCGACTTTGGATGGTTTTAGACATGCGCGCTGACATGTGACAATATTGCCACTAGCACTAAACAATCTCTCTGATGGTGAACTGGTGGCTGGTATGCACAGAAATTTACAAGCAACTTTGCTCAGCCATGGAAAATTAACTTTGTGCAATTTCCACCAGGCCAGTGGATCTTGCTCTCCATCAATAGTTGGACTAATCAGGTAGTTGTCCAGTTCAGCTTTAAGAGCATCCTCCAACTGCACAGTGAATGGAGGAGGCACAGCCTTGCTCTTGAAGAAGCTGCCCAGTGACCGCTTTCCCTTCCCGGTGGTGGATGGAGCTGCCTCTGGTGCACCCTGGGGCATGGCATCTGTGGTGCTAAGACAGGCCCTCTTCTCCTTTCGTGCCACCTGCTCTATTTGAATCTTCACCTTTTCTTTGATGTCTGGGACATTCTCTGCACGTATATAGTCGGTCTTGAATCTCGGATCAAGGAATGAAGTTATGTCCAGTAGCTCCTGTGTGGCTGGGTCACTGTATTTATCTTCAATGTAGGCAAGAGCTCTGGACTTTATTTCCTTAGTAAGATCTGTGTCCTCATCATTTTCACTTAGAGTTGATGTTCTCAGGAGATGGAGAACTGGCTTTAGGTAGGACACACTTACATATGCTTCACCAGAAAGAGCATCTGTAAATTCCTGCAGAGGTCCAATGGCATTGTTGATTGATTCAAGGACATCTGTGTCCTGCCAAGTGGGAACCAGGTGACGTGTCTTCTTGTCTTCAGACAGAACCTGTGATAACGCCTTCTTCTGCTCGAGCACCCTCTCTATCATTTTTTGCCTTGAACCCCATCTTGTTGCACATTCTGTTACTAGTGAGTGCTCAGGTACATTAAATTCTTGCTGTGCCTTTTTGAGCGCTGTCTTCTTTTTCCAGCTATGAGAGAAGACACCAACTATTTGTTTGCAAAGTCCAGTTGCCCGCTTCACTCTTGCATCATCTTTAACAGCATTTTCAATTGCAAGATGCAGCCTGTGTCCAAAACATTGAAGTCTGGTCCAGTCATTCAGTTCCACCGCTTTGATGACGTTTGCTGCATTGTCGGTTGTGATGCACGTCTGGTCCTCTTCTGTCAGACCCCAACTTGACAGACACTCTCTCAAACCCTGTGCGATATTCTCTCCGGTGTGATCAGTGGGAAAGTATGCGGTCTGCAGACAGCGACTTTTCATTTCAAAGTCGTCATTCACAAAATGCACAGTCAAACTCAGATATGGTTCGGTCGTTCTGCTTGACCACATATCAGTAGTGGTGGCGTAATGCTGCACATTTTTCAACTCTGTTACAACTTTTTCTCTACACTCTGTGTACAGCTGTGGGATGGCAACTTGGTTGAAGTAGGTGCGGGAAGGTATCGCATATCTTCTGTCCAGCGTGCGGAGAAGGTTTTTAAATCCAGATTTAGTGACCGTGTTAACAGGCACCATGTCCCTGGCAATGTAGTGCGTTATGGCTGCTGTTATCTCTCGATGTCTTTTGCTGCCGGAATCATACGGTGTCACACTAGTAAAAGATTCAGTAATTGTAGACTGTTTACTACTGAGGGCCTGAGCATCACTTTCACTCGACTTTTCACCGGACTTTTTACTCATACATTCCTCATGCAAATGCTTGTGATGGTTTTTCAAGTGCCGGTATAAGTTTGTTGTGTTTCCGGTTTTAGTTGCAACTTTAGTGCGACAGGTTCTGCACAGTACCTGTTTCTGTTGCACATCTGTGGTCTCAAACCCAAAATACTTCCAAATGACTGATGTGCTGTTTTTCTTGGAAAGTAAATCTAACGCCGCTTCTGGTTCTGCAGCAGAAGCCATGGCACACATTTCACGAGTTTTTCAGCTCACGGCTTATCGCTAAGACCGTGATGTTACTCTGGTCTGTTACCACCTCTGGACGTAGGGGAACAGTGATTAGGATCACTTTGTGTGAGCAGCAAGCTGGCAACTTAGAGTCCTTCTTTAGCTCTCTGACAGTCTCCGCAAGCCTGGCAGTTATCAAGATTAGCCTGCCCAGTGTGCCCAGTAACCACAATTAGGGCTTAGGGATAGCACCTTAGTTTGCACAAATTCAACAGTGCCCCCACTGCAGAATGCAGAAAGATTACACGCACACAGTCAGTCACACCACAGCAGTCATCATCATTATCAGGCTGACACACTGCTGCGTGCTAGAGGGATACAAAACGTGAATGACAGGAGTGTGGGCGGAGTCTGCTGCCTATGTTACAAAGCTTGATTGACATGCATGCCCAGCAAATGATGTGGAAGCACTGGGAGGAGGGAGTAGCCAAGTGAGAGCCAGAGTCTGCTGCTTATACCAAAAAAAGTGACACAAATCACTCAATATAAAAGTAATTGACAGCAGACTCGGCCTGCCACCTGCTCAGCTTATTGATCTGGAGGTGCTGAGAGGTGTGAGCCACGGGGACGGAGTACGAGAGCCTGAGGAGTGGGCGGAGTCTGCCACTGTACATAGTGATTGACAGCCATGCGGGCGGAGCTTGCCGCCCGCCCAGCTAATGTGTGGAGATGTTGGGAGGAGTGAGCCCACGAGTGTGAGTGAGCCTGTGGGCGGAGTCTGCCGCCCGCTCCGCTGATTGGCTGAAGGTGGAAGTTGGGGAGAGAGTGAGCTGCATCCACCCCGAGGCTGGACTGTAAGCACTGGGGACGGAGTACGAGAGGCTGAGGAGTGGGCGGAGTCTGCCACACGTAGTATGTAGTGATTGACAGCCGTGCGGGCGGAGCTTGCCGCCCGCCCAGCTAATGTGTGGAGATGTTGGGAGGAGTGAGCCCACGAGTGTGAGTAAGCCTGTGGGCGGAGTCTGCCGTCCGCTCCGCTGATTGGCTGAAGGCGGAAGTTGGGGAGAGAGTGAGCTGCATCCACCCCGAGGCTGGAATGTAAGCCGCTGCTGCACAGAGCCGGAGAGGGGACTGCTGGACTGCTACAGGGGGTGAAAAATCGTTGCTATGGCGATCACGGAATCGTCACTTCCGTGATCGCGATTTCGATAAAAAAACGATTTATCGTTCAGGCCTACACTGGAGCAATGTGATTTTGTAAAAATCCCCCATAGGATTGCATTAGCAAGAGCTTTTAAAATCTCTGGCGTTTAAACCACTCTCGTAGGTTCAGTGCACACCAAAAACCCTCTAGCAGATCGGCAAAACGCTAGAGGTTTTTGAAGCAGATTGGAGAGCGATTCTAGGCATGTTTAGAGAGGTTTTCTAAACATGCCTAGCGTTTTCTGGAGCGTTGTGTAGCAGATTACAAATATTATTACAGTAAAAGCTGTTACTGAACAGCTATTGTAACAAAAACGCCTGGGAAACCTTATCTCTCTTTTTTCAACTTTCCTATACTTTAACATAGAGGCAGAAACGCCTCAGAAATCTAAAAAATGCTGCAGCTTCCGAGTTTGTATTTTTGTGGAAAAAATGAACCGCTCTGGTGTGCACCATCCCATTCACTTTCATTAGCCAAGCGGTTTTCCCCTTGCAAGCATTTTAAAAAACGCTCTAGAGCCGCTCTGGTGTGCACCAGCCCTTAGTGTGAATCAGCCCTTCCAGTCACCAAATGTCCCTCCGGAGGAGCTCATAATCAAATGCATCTTCTAAATATAGTCCAGTGTCCAACAATAGACACTTTTTGGGGAAACCAATGAACACACCAGCATCTTTTGGCAGATAGTGTTATGCCCAGGATTTGAACCTAGCCCTACAAGGCCAGAGTGGAAGCCTCTGTGTTGCCCAGAAGTATAAAAGGAAGACTAATACTATTCTCGAGCTCCTTCTTACAAGGTAGGTGAACACTTGACAATGTATGCTGCTAATCCTCTGCCTGTAATGCTTTTAGCCATATATGCTGAACAAGCAAGCACATGAGATGTTTGACTGGATGTGCAATAAGCTTGTTTCAGGTGTATTATTAAGACACTACTGATGCATGAAAAAAAAAAAATCAGCAGAATGCCAGGCAACTGGTTTAGTTCAAAAGGAAATAAATATGGCAGCCTCCATACACCTCTCACTTCCTTTAGGCCTCTTTCCCACCAGGACATTGCATTTTAGGTGACGTTATGGTCACATAACGTGCCCCTTAAGCAACGCCTGATGGTGTTGGAGGACGCCAGAGTGAGCCGCGTTATGCAGCTCTTTGTGCGCACTGTGGTCTCCGTGGCGCTGATTGGCTGGCGGGAACACTCCGCATCACATGGTCCCGCCAGCCAATCAGCGCACACAGCAGTCGCTCCAGGAAGAAAACACTGCACGTCAGCAGTGCAGTGAATATTAATTAGCCATGTGGCTAATTACTGCGCATGGGCAAGCAGTCTAACGCACGCACATTATGCTGCACTTTCGCAGAACGTGCAGCGTTACAGTGTAACGCAACGTGGGCACTGTGAACAGCCCATTAATTTTTCATTCCTGTGAGTTGGGCTGCGTTACAGGCTGCTCTAGCGTGGGCCTGTAACATCCCACTCTGAAAGCAGCCTTAAAGGATACATTCAGCAAAAAAAACAAGAAAAAAACCTGGAGCTTCTTTCAGCCCCTAAAAGTCTGTTTAGGCCCCACGCTGTAGTTATGCTCTGAGCCAGGCCTCCACTCTCCCCTCTGGAAGATCGCAACCCACGTCTGGGTCGGGATCTTCTGCGCATGCAGGCCTCTTGTGATCGCGCTTTTATTGCTGGGAGCCCTCTGCTTGCACAGTTCAGAGAGAATGAAATTGCGCAAGTTCAGAGCGCTCCCAGTGTCAGGTACAAGATGACAAGAAGCATACGCGCGAAGTAGATGATCCCGACCCAGCCGCGATCTTCTGGAGCGGACCTCGGCTCGGAGCAAATGGGGCCTCACACACTACTATTGGCTGGAAAAAGTCCCAGGTGAGTGAAACTTTTTTTTGCCAGATGTATGCTTTAACCACTTTAAGCCTCCACGTCCCCCTCTGTAGTGAGAAGAATATGGAGGCTGCCATATTTATTACTTTTTAAGCAATACCAGTTGCCTGGCTATCCGGATGATCCTTTGCCTAATCCTTTTAGTCATAGACCCTGATCAAGCATGCAGCAGAGCAGGTGCTTCTGACATTGTCAGATCTGACAAGAATAGCTGCATGGTAACTGGTATTTAAAAGGAAATAAATATGGCAGCCTCCATTTTCTTCTCACTAAAGTTGTCCTTTAAGATTGGGCATCTGAATATCACAAGAAATGCTACCGTTCGCTTTGTACCACTTAAAGCAGTACAAAACTGGCCATTGATTGTCTGCCACAGTCTCTCTGTGTTTAAAGGGGAACTTCAGCCTAAACAAACATACTGTCATTAAGTTACATTAGTTATGTTAATTAGAATAGATAGGTAATATAATTTTTTACCCACCCTGTTTTCAAAGAACAGGCAAATGTTTGTGATTCATGGGGGCATCCATCTTTTTGGTTGAAAGGAGGTGACAAGGAGCAAGAGACAGTTCCAACTGTCCTGTGTCCTGATAACCCCTCCCAGCTGCACACGCTAGGCTTCAAATGTCAAATTCAAAATGTAAAAAAAAAAAAAAAAAAAAAAAAAAAAAAATTTGCACCAAAACAGCAGAACGAGAGCAACAACATCAAAAATCCCATCATGCTTTGCACAGCATCAGGGGAAATGCCCGGGCATTTTTTTTCTGTGCAGCTAAAGATGAGGCTTGGATAAGAGAAACAAAGTTCTGATGCTGTGAAACTGTTAAAGAAACACCAGGCCTTTTCAGTGCTGCTGAGTCGATTTTTAGTCCGGAGGTTCACTTTAAGCTATAAAAGTACAACAACATTTCTGGTCAATTTTCCAGTGATATTTCAAGAAAATTGATTGAAAAGTTGTCCTGATTTGGAATAGACTCTCTTTAAGGCTCAACACACACCATACAATCTTGGTTGTTCAATCTTACCACTTTCATGTAGTATAAGAGCTTAATCAATCAAGTTATTTTCAATCTGTTGGCCCTTATACTACATAGATTTGGTAAATCTGTACAACCAAGATTGTATGGTGTGTGTTGAGCTTTAGTTTAATGTATTTATTGAATCAATAGATTATCGGAAAAGTCTCAAAGTTGATGCCTATCTTTATTCATGGTAATTCTCATGAAGGAGTCTGCACACAGGCTGAAGAAGCAATCAACGTGAAGTTATATTCTTCCATCACATACATGTGCAGACACGGTCTGACCTGCTTAGGTCGACGCACGTTTCGGGGACACGCAGGGTCCCCTTTATCAAGACAGAAAGCAGATAAGACATACACCTTGTCATTCCAATATGCAATATTATATACCCCCGGTCAGCCTGTATCAGCCCACAGGCAGTTCCATCACTCACATAGCTGTTACATTTCAAATATACCAATTAAAGGGAAGGTTCAGGGAGTGGGAAAAAAAAATAAAAATCCATATCCACATACCTGGGGCTTCCTCCATCCCGTGGCAGGCAGGAGGTGCCCTCGCCGCCGCTCCGCAGGCTCCCGGTGGTCTCCGGTAACCGACCCGGCCAGGCCGGCTGCCAGGTCGGGCTCTCTGCGCTCCAACGACAGGCTCTTCTGCGTTCCACGCGGGTGCGCTGACGTCATCGGACGTCCTCAGGGCTGTATTGCGCCTGCGCAGTACAGCCCGGAGGACGTCAGCGCGCCCCCGTGAGGCGCAGATTGGAGTGCAGAAGAGCCCGACCTGGCAGCCGGGCCTGGCCAGGTTTGGTCGGCCACCGGAGACAACCGGGAGCCTCCGGAGCGGCAGCGAGGGCACCTCCTGCCTGCCACGGGCTGGAGGAAGCCCCAGGTAAGTGGATATGGATTTGTATTTTTTTTACCCACTCCCTGAACCTTTCCTTTAAACAGTAATAGGTCTACCAACCTGTCCATCAATCCTGCTCAACTCTTGTGAACTGCATGTCCCAGCCAGGTGGCAGAGTGTATGGGCGTATCCAGCCTGTATGTCTGTGCACTGATGGGCGTGGCCATCCCCCGTGAGGCACAGCCAATCAGGAATGGTCAAAACATCCTCCGCTTAGGGTGCTGCAATGTCACACAGGCAGTTCTTTGACCAAAAACACACCCCTGCACCTGCCAATCCCTTGAGATTACGGAGTGAATGGACACCTCCAGGTATGTTTAACACCATTTAATGTTTTTCTCAGACTATTAGGGGACAGGTTGATAAACTTGGAAATAAACCTGAAGGTCGGAGGTATTACAACTTATCCAGGAATGAACGTACAGCCCTTAAAGACTTAGTAGAAAAGACTCCTATTAGACCTACCGGTAATGGAGTTTCTGGTTGTCATCCGGGACAACCTGAGATCCGGCTCCGCCCAGGATCTGTGGAAACACACAACCAAGAAGTTTAAAAGCCCCCGCCCGCCCTTCATCCTCAGTGCGTCTGAAAGTAACAGACTAGAAACACCAAGTTGAAGGAAGATATTTAGACACCTATAAGTGACTATTAAAATAATACCCTGTGATCCTGAATAAAACAGAGTGCGAGACAGGAAAAGGGAAAGGGTTATAGACGTTGTCCCGGATGACAACCAGAAACTCCATTACCGGTAGGTCTAATAGGAGTCTTTCTCTAATTGTCATCCGGGACAACCTGAGAGATAGGCAAGAAATCTTTACCAAAAAGACTCACCTAGGGAGGGACAACCGCCTGGAGCACCTTTCTGCCAAACAACTGATCTTGTTGCGATAATACATCCACTCTGTAGTGCTTGATAAAAGTAGATGCACTTGACCAGGTTGCCACTTGACAAATCTGTTGAATGGTAGCTCCTGCCCTCTCTGCCCATGATGTGGATAAGGAGCGGGTTGAATGAGCCCTAATGTTAGGTGGTAGGGGACAATCACTACTCTCATAGGCTAAGGTTATAATCTGTCTAATCCATCTTGCAATGGTCTGTCTAGATGCTTGCTGGCCCCTATTCTTTCCTGCAAACAACACTAACAGATTGCTAGACTTTCTAAACTCTCTTGATCTGGATAGATAGGTTAGAAGAGAATGTCTGACATCTAAACAGTGGAACCCCTCCTCCCTGGATCCCGAAGGCCTAGAACAAAAGGAGGGAAGAATAATCTCTTGAGATCTATGAAACTCAGAGGATACTTTTGGCAAATAAGCCGGGTCTAACCTGAGCCTTATACTGTCCGGACAAATGATTAGGAATGGATCTTTAATGGATAGTGCCTGTAAATCACTTAAACGCCTAGCAGACAAAGCTTCAATGGGTTCAAAGGGACTCTTCATAAGACAGTTCAGAACTAGAGATAGATCCCATTGCGGAAAAATCTTTTGCTTCACTGGTGTTGATCTCTGTAAAGCTTTAAAGAAATTTCTGACCAATTCCTCCTGCGCTAAATGCCTATCCAAAAGAATGGACAGAGCTGAACACTGAACTTTGAGAGTGCTTGGTGCTAACTTCATGTCAAATCCATCCTGGAGAAACTCCAGAACTGAACTAGTTAGTACATGATCTCTGTCATGTGCGTTGCACCATGACAAATATACTTTCCAAACTTTACGGTAGATCTTCTGAGTTACCGGCTTTCTACATTTCATAAGTGTCTCAATAACTTTTTCCGAAAGACCCTTCTCCCTAAGCATTACCCTTTCAGGATCCATGCTACCAGTTTGAATAATTGAGGCCTGGGATGCGAGAGCGGGCCCTGAATCAGAAGGTCTGGACGGAATGGCAGAGGAAACGGAGGTTCCACTGACATCCTTAACATCGATGCATACCATGGCCTTTTTGGCCATTGAGGAGCTATTAGAATTAATTTCACCCTTTCTTTGTAGCTTTACTAGCACCTGAGGCAGCAGCATTGTCGGAGGAAAAGCGTAGCATAGCTTGAATCTCCATGGAAGACTGAGTGCGTCCAATCCCAGAGACCTCTGGCACCTGTGGAGAGAGAAGAAGTTTTCCACCTTTGCGTTCTTTGGAGAGGCGAAGAGGTCCATCTCCGGAACTCCGAATTTTTTCGTTATCAACTGAAAAATCTCGGGGTGAAGTTCCCACTCCGATTGGTTTACCTCTTGACGGCTCAGGAAGTCCGCCTCCACATTGAGGATCCCCTTTATGTGGATCGCTGATAAGCATAGAACTCGAGATTCTATCCAGTCAAGGATCTCCGAGCAGAGACACATGAGGTCGCTTGATCTCGTACCCCCCTGCTTCGCGAGCTACGCCACCGTCGTGATATTGTCTGAAAAAATTTTAACATGATTCTCTTCTATTAGAGATTGAAAAAATAGAAGAGCTCTCTGAACTGCCAGAAGTTCTCTGAAATTGGACGACTTTTTGCTGATGGCCTGGGACCAACTTCCTTGGGCATGATTGCCCAATGCTGTTGCTCCCCAGCCCCACGAACTTGCATCCGTAAATATTTTTACTGGTTCGTTTTGCCTCCAGAATCTTTCCAAGTTCTGTTGGTTCAACCACCATCTTAAACTGGCTTTGACTGACTCCGGGATCAGAATTTGTAGATCCAATGAATCCTTGGATTTGTCCCAATTTGACAGGAGGAGAGATTGAAGATCTCTCCCGTGCGCTTGAGCCCAAGTGACTGCTGGAATTGACGCTGAAAATAGACCCAATACCCTCATAATCTGTCTTAGAGATGATATCTCTCGACTGATCAAAAGGTTTACTTCTGATTGTATTTTTACTATCTTCTCTGACGGTAAAAATATCTTTGCTTCCAGCGAATTTATTCTGTAGTACACAGCAAGGAAATGAGCAGCGCTACTTAAAAACAAACATACTAGTGCCTACCTGCAAGAGTGCAAGCCCCACTTGTGGGGTCGAATACACACCGAGCATACACATGACCTGTCTACCACTAGAGGAGGATGTTGGTTTCCATTAACAGCTTGCATGCAACCTATTAAGTACTCGTCCCTCCGACTGCGAAGAAGTCAATCCTCCATGGGAGGGGCCTAACTAACTAAATCCTAACCTATGTATATGCATAGCCTGGGTGCGGCTAATCAAATAAAATCGAAAATTGAAATTTGCGCAAAAAGGTGGATCAGCGCAACACCAGGCCGCCTCCGAATGGCCTCCATCAGAGATGCGCTGAGCCCCCCCAGGAACTACAAACGCACCTTGAACCCAAACAGAAGCTCTGCATATACACCAAAAGCATGGCTGTTAAGTGGGAGCAGCTGACCAAAAACGAAGTACATTTCCTTGCTGTGTACTAATGTAATTCGTTTTTGGTCAGCTGCTCCCACTTAACAGCCATGCTTTTGGTATATATGCAGAGCTTCTGTTTGGGTTCAAGGTGCGTTTGTAGTTCCTGGGGGGGGCTCAGCGCATCTCTGATGGAGGCCATTCGGAGGCGGCCTGGTGTTGCGCTGATCCACCTTTTGAGCAATTTTCAATTTTATTTGATTAGCCGCACCCAGGCTATGCATATACATAGGTTAGGATTTAGTTAGTGTTAGGCCCCTCCCATGGAGGATTGACTTCTTCGCAGTGGGAGGGACGAGTACTTAATAGGTTGCATGCAAGCTGTTAATGGAAACCAACATCCTCCTCTAGTGGTAGACAGGTCATGTGTATGCTCTGTGTGTATTCGACCCCACAAGTGGGGCTTGCACTCTTTTGCAGGTAGGCATTAGTCTGTTTTTAAGTAGCGCTGCTCATTTCCTTGCTATGTACTAATGTAATTCGTTTTTGGTCAGCTGCTCCCACTTAACAGCCATGCTTTTGGTGTATATGCAGAGCTTCTGTTTGGGTTCAAGGTGCATTTGTAGTTCCTGGGGGGGGGGCTCAGCGCATCCCTGATGGAGGCCATTCGGAAGCGAATTTATTCTGTACCCTAAAAAAATAATTTCTTGGGTTGGGTTCAGGGATGACTTGGCGTAATTCACTATCCAACCCACTTGAGACAGTGTCTTGATAACAATATCCCTGTGGGTCTTGACAAGATTCTCTGTTTCTGCAAAAATTAGAGGATCGTCTAGATATGGAACAATCGAGATTCCCTGCAACCTTAATTCTTTCATCACCTCAGCCAGCACCTTCGTGAACACGCGTGGAGCTGACGCTATTCCAAACGGAAGTGCCTGAAATTGGAAGTGACTAATGTGGGAGGGAGCCCTGATTGCGAACCTCAAAAATGTTTGATGTTTTGTAAAAATCGGAATGTGCAAATAGGCGTCTTGCAGGTCTATTGAGACAAAAAAATTCTTTGCCTTGCAATAGGGATCTTACTGAATATACACTCTCCATCCTGAATTTCTTGTAGGTCAGAAACGGATTGAGAGATTTTAGGTTCAGAATAAACCTGAACTCCCCGTTGGTTTTCTTCACCAAAAATACGTGGGAGTAGTATCCCTGGAAATTTTCTTCCTGGGGAACTGAAATAATTACTCTTTTGTCTAAAAGTCTCTGAATTTCCAATTCCAAAGCCCTGGCTTTCTCCAGGTCTTTCGGAATCGGATTTACAAATCTCCTCTGAGGGGGCTTGACAGAAAACTGAAGGCGATAGCCCTGCTTTATAATCTGCAAAACAAACGGGTTGGGATTCAATTTCTCCCATTCTGCCCGAAAATAAAGAAGTCTGCCCCCTACTGGGAGAACGTCATTTACCTGGTTTGGGAGGTTCATTCTTACCGAGAGTGAATCCCCCTCTACCTCTCCCCTTCGGAAAGGACCATTTTCTTTGCACATTCCTATTTTTTGTTACCTCAGAATCTTGCTTCTTAGGGACAAAAGGTCTTTTACCCTTAAAGTTTTTCTTTTTATTTGGGAATTGTTTCCCTTTTTCAGCAGAACGGGAAAGCACTTCCTCTAAACCTGTGCCAAAAAGAAGGCTACCTTCAAATGGAATAGCACATAATTTGTTTTTGGATGTTTGATCTCCCTCCCAGGTTTTCAACCACACTGCCCGACTGGCTGAATTAACCAAGGCTGTAGTACGCGCAGAAATGCGAATAAGTTCTGTCACCGCGTCGGCTAAAAAAGCTACCGCTCTTAAAACTACCGGAAGGGAGGCTGCATAATCTTTTAGCGGTACACCTTTAGAAATCTGATCTACCAAATTATCCATCCATATTCTAAGATTACGCGAAATTCAGGTGGCTGAAATTCCTGGGATGAAGCCAAACGCAGCAGATTCCCATGCTTTTTTAAAGAGGGAATCTACTTTTTTATCCATTACATCTTTAAGGACTCCTGCATCCTCAAAAGATAAGTCAGAATCTTTGGAATATTTAGATAAGGACGCATCCAACTTAGGACATTTTGTCCATTTATCAATTTCTGACTGTGCAAAAGGAAACTTCCTCTTTGCTGATTAGGAATAAACAAGGGTCTTTCTGGATTCTGCCACTGGGAGGTAATGATTTCCTGCAAAGTCTTATGGATTGGAAATACTCTACCTGCGGACTGACCCAGACCTGAGTACACTTGATCCTGAGGGGTAATTTCAGGAACTATCTCTTTAATTTGTTCCGTAGAATACACAGCCTTGAGTAATTCAGAAGATTCGTCAGGCGAAAATAAAAATCTGGGAGTTTTAACAGTCTCCTCTCCCTCTGATTTAGGCTGCTCCCCCTCCTCCTGTGATACAACTTCAGATAAATCTTCCCCCTCTTCCTCTTCCTCCTCCTCTTCTATACCTAATATATCAGGAATAGTAGAAGGATGTAGGAAAGTAGCCTTGGAAACATTGGAAGGGCCTGGAAGAGGCTCAGCAGAAGATGGTACAAAACTTTCTTTAAACTTATCCAAAGTCTCCTGCATATTTTTATTTACAGACTCCATTACCCCCTTCAAAATGTTTGAAGTTTCAGAAACCACTATAGCATCAGTACAAGCTTGGCATATGTTTCTAGGGGTCTCTAGGGCAATCTTTGTATTACACAGACCACATCTCTTATATTTAGGTGGTGCAGTAACTTTGGGCTCAGTCTTTGCCTAAAAATCAAACAGATAAGACATCCACTGAGAAATAGCCATGCTGAGGTGATATATTCAAAGCTTAACTATATGAATATAAATATCCTCCAACTGGAGGGCTTACCACCCCAGATCCTGATGGCTGCACCTGTGAGGATCTGGCTGCCGCATCTGCCTCCCGCTGTTGTGCCTGCTGCTGCTGCGGCTGAGGCTGCGACATTTCTCCTGCTCGGCGGTGCGATAGTGGAGACGCCAGGCACACGCTGTCTCAACTTCCTGGCTCTCCTTGATCCGCCCCCTTCTATAGCCGTGTGACGTCTTCCGCTCTGCGCCCTCCTAAGCGTGACGTCACTTCCGCCCTTGCGATTGGCTCCTGCTTGCTGCGACCTCCTCCGGGGATAAAAGGACTTACCCTCTGGTAAGTAACAAAAAACAACAAACGGGAGCTGCTTCTGACGGAAACACAGATGAACTGAGGATGGAGGGTGGGTGGGGGCTTTTAAACTTCTTGGTTGTGTGTTTCCACAGATCCTGGGCGGAGCCGGATCTCAGGTTGTCCCGGATGACAATTAGAGAAATAGGGGATTATTAAACCTGCAGATTAGGGGGGGGGGTGCAGTGGTGGTATTGAACTACAGCGATTATCGTGTTGGGATGATGGATATGTTAGCTGATGGATCGAGCTATGTGCCTATCCCTAGGGATCCCACTTCCTCCATTGTGCAGAAGGTTAAGGCACTGGTGGATTTGGGGTTGTCCATTGGATGGATTGATGAGAACTTGAGGGATTTTCTGGTTAATGACTTTCCACAAATACCAGTCACATACGGTCTCCCGAAAGCACACAAGGGCACCTCTCCCCTTAAAGGGAAGATGCGCTGCTAATACAAAAAAACCTGCACTCACCTGGGGCTTCTTCCAGCTCCTGGCAGTCGATCTGTGCCCTCGGTGCAGCTCCTCTCCCTCCGGGTGTCCGGCGGTAAAGAAGCCGACCTCGCCAGGTCGGCTTCCGGGTCGGAGTCATGTGCGTTCCACAGCGCAGGCCACATGGTGTACGTGACGTCATCGGGTCTTTATTGCGCAGGCGCAGTAGTTCTGCGCCTGCGCAGTAGAGACCCGATGACGTCTCTACACCACGTGACTCCCCGCCGTGGAGCGCACAGAAGCCGACCTGGAAGCCGACCTGGCGAGGTCGGCTTCTTCACCGCTGGACGCCCGAAGGGAGAGGAGCTGCGCCGAGGGCACCGATCGACTGCCAGGAGCTGGAAGAAGCCCCAGGTGAGTGTAAGTTTTTTTTTTTTTTTTTTTTTTTTTATTAGCAGAGTGAACCTTCCCTTTAAGTATAGGCCTATAGTGTCGGGGACGAATTCGGTGACACAACTGTTGGCTCGTTTGGTTGACCAAGTATTACAACCCTTTGTTAGGGCATTACCAGCGTATGTCAAGGACACTGATGACTTTTTGAAAAAAACTTGGGTCTTTGGAAAACCTGGGGGAGAGTATGTATTTGTGCACCATGGACATTTCTTCCCTATATACATGTATCTCGAACCAGGAGGGCCTTGCAGCCACCAGACATTTCTTGATAAAGGGTTTAGAAACTGATGTCAACCAGAAATGTATCCCTACTGAGTTTATCTTGAGTTGTTTAGACTTAATTTTGGAAAACAATTTATTTAAGTTTGAAAACAGGTGGTTCAGACAGTGTAGGGGAACTGCCATGGGAAGTTCAGCAGCCCCGGCCTTCACAAATCTCTTTGTGGGTTTCCTGGAGGAAACCATGATTTTCCCGAGTATTCTGTTCCAGGAAGGTGTCGTCAAGTGGCTCAGGTTCATTGACGACATCTTCCTAGTATGGAAGGGCGAAGAGAGCGCCCTTTCAGCGTTTATTGAGTACTAGCTGGTCGCCCGGCGTTGCCCGGGTATGTAATTGGCTAGTGTTAGCTCTGTCCACTTTTTCTAATCCTAACACACAATTACCTAGTTTGTGAGCTTTGCGGTCTTTGGCATCAATAATTGGCTGTGGCTCCACTACTTTGAAAATCAATAGGTGCATTTTGATTAGCTTTTGTAGGCTCCACCTACTTTTCTGAATATTAATCCCAGTCACCCACTGTGCAAAGTTTAAGAACCCTGCAGTTTACATTCTGGCAGTTAAATTTTTATTTTTCGCCACCCACTGATGTCCTGATGTTTCCCGGGTATGTATTTGGCTGCTGTTGGCTGTGGCCACTTTTTCTAACCCTAACACACAATTGTCAATAGTCAATGACCAAGTTTGTGAGATTTGTGGTCTTTGGCATGAATAATTTTCATTGAAATGAAACACATCTGATTCGCTGTTTGTAGCCCCACCCCTTTTCTAAATATTTAACCCCAGTCACCCAATGATCAACTGTACCAGGTTTGAGGCTTGTGCCATTAACAGTGCAAGAATGGCAGCAATGAAATATTCCCCTGAAAAATCAATAGGTAATTTTTGATTGTTTTTTGTAGGCTCTACCCACTTTTCTGAATATTAACCCCAGTCACCCAGTAACCAACTGTGCAAAGTTTGAGAACCCTACCATTAACAGTGTAAGAATGGCTGCTGTTTACATTTTCCCAGTAAAATTTGTATTTGTCTCCGCCCACTTATGACCCGGCGTTGCCCGCTTATGTATTTGGCTGGTGATGGCTGTGCCCACTTTCCTAACCCTAACACACACAATTAATCAATTACTCAATTACCAAGTTTGTGAGCTTTGCGGTGTTTGGCAACAATAATTTGCATTGGAATGAAACAAATCTGATTGGCTATTTGTGGCCCCACCCCCTTTCTGAAATTGAACCCCAGTCACCCAATGATCAACTAAACCAGGTTTGAGGCTTGTGCCATTAACAGTGCAAGAATGGCAGAAATGTAAATATTCCCCTTGAAAATCATTAGGTGAATTTTGATTGGCTTTTATAGGCTCCAACCACTTTTCTGAATAATAACCCTAGTCACCCAACGACCAACTGTGCAAAGTTTGAGAACCCTACCATTAACAGTGTAAGAAAAACAAAAGTTTGCTTTCTTAAAACAGAAAGAATTTGCGATAATTCAGGTTGGAGTGAGCTTGAGATGTCTCCCGCACTGCTGAAACTATGCTAATTAACCCATGTTACCCTTAGAAGCTAAACACACCTCCAGAACCGTTGGAATGCAATGACTGACAGACTGTTTTGGATTGTTTGATTCTTATCAGTGCATGGCATAGATTAATTTGGCGCTATGCAGTAGGGCTTGTAACACCGAGAGGGACATGCTACCCAGCAAGCTCATGGTGACCCAGAACTCATTGGTGTGTGTAAGGGACTACAATGGTCCTAAAAGCTCCCTTACTAAGATGTTAAGAAAAACAAAACGTTTGTTTTCTTAAAACAGAAAGAATTTGCGATAATTCAGGTTGGAGTGAGCTTGAGATGTCTCCCAGAGCATCACTGCTGAATATATGCAAATTAACCATTCTACCCTTAGAAGCTAAACACACCTCCAGTGTAACAGTGTATGGCTGCAGTTTACATTTTCCAGTGAAATTTGTATTTGTCTCTTTTTGGTTATGGGAATAAAAAGTATCCTATACTTTATTCCAGGTAATGTACTATGTGTGTGCCAAATTTCATTCAAATCCGTTCAGCCGTTTTTGCGTGATCGAGTAACAAACATCCAAACTTTCCCATTTATTATATTAGTAGGATTTGAATGGCTTGACCAGTGGGATTGTGTTTAATCCTGAGTGGTCCCCCACCAGTGTAACGTTCCTGGACGTGCGTGTCGTCATTGAGAATTGGGGTTTCCGCACGACTCTTTATCAAAAACCAACCGATCGCAACAGTTTGTTGCATTATGAAAGTTTTCATCCACAGCATTTGAAAAATTCCTTGCCCGTATACCAGTACCTCAGAGTGCTGAGTATATGCAACGATCCAGCCCATCGGACCGCCCAGATCGCTCTGATGACACGCAGGTTCAGGAATAGGGGATATCCTCAGGATATTCTCAACACGGCCCTGGGGAAGGCAGAGGACAGATGGAGGGGAGTGGACCAGCGCGGTTCAGATCGGGAGACTGGTATCCCCTTTGTGCAAACATTTAATTCTGTATCAGGGGGAATAAAGCGGATCGTTGATACACATTTACCTATTCTAACGACAGACAGGTCACTTCCAAACTTAATCAAAAGAAAACCTCTGCATTCCTATAGGGCATGTCCTAATTTGAGATCCAGGTTGATTGAGGCAGACCCCTGGAGGAAATATGCTAAACCCCAGATCACACTGTCCTACAAAACAGGATGTTTTAAGGGTTTCAAGTTTAATGTGTGTCCAGCATTAAACACAGGGAATACTTTGTACACCCCCACACGTGTCAAAAGTACAACATTAAGCAGTATTTAAACTGCGATTCCGATCATGTGGTGTACCTTCCAGAAACACCGGAGAGATATCAAGGTGGCACTTGAGGCAGAAACGAAGGGTAAAAAAAACCTGATGCCACCAAAGCAGTGGCGCTTCACTTTCTGGAGGCGAAACACAATGTGCAGTGTCTGAGGGGCATGGCCATTGAGCAAGTGCCAGCTCCCAGAAGAGGGGGTGATAGGAAAAAGTGTCTGCTACAGAGAGAGGCATTCTGGATTTTCACGCTCAACACTGAAGCCAATGGGTCTTAAAAGCAATAGTGGCCTGGCATGTTTCTTGGGTGAGTAATGAGGTGACCAGAACTGATATTGTTATGTTTAGTGTGTTGCAACAGGTTGTTTTTATTTAGGTTTGCTTTTAATAATTTTGTATATATTTTTTCACACAGGGATTATCACGTGCACTTCACTAATCTATGGATTACCCCTGGTTTATTCTATACATCAATCAGTCACATCCATCCTGACTACTCAGTGATTGCATGCAGCTCTGGGTGGTAGGTAGTATGTTGCATTTAGTGCTAAGTTTCCTTGATTTTTCTTTGTCCCATTTTTTGTGGCATGATAATGGTTATCGGGCTGAGCGTGTATATACTTACACACTGGGCCCTCTTTTTGCCATAGTGGCTTTGGTTTACCATCACTATGGCAACATGTGGGTGGTGTATGCGCACTAGGATGCGAGGTTTTTGTCAGACCGCCTCCCTTAACCTACGCGTTTACAACGTCCGCATCAGCGTGGCATATCACGTGACGTCTGTGTTATGCTACGGGCAGTCGTTCGGTCGCTATGGCAATGCGGCGCACCATGCGACGTCAATGTCGCACCCGAGGTGCGGCCCACTACGTGATGTCATCGTCGCGCTCTGTTTAAGATTGCTATTGCAACATGGGGTAGACGGCACGCACGCGCGATACGCTTGGAGGTGCGCACGTACACACGTGGTGTGTGACATTGCAGCACCCTGAGTGGAGAATGTTTTGAAAATTCCTGATTGGCTGTGCCTCACGGGGATGGCCACGCCCATCAATGCGCAGACGTACAGGCTGGATACGCCCATACACGCTGCCACCTGGCTGGGACATGCAGTTCACAAGAGTTGAGCAGGATTGATGGACAGGTTGGTAGACCTATTACTGTTTAATTGGTATATTTGAAATGTAACAGCTATGTGATTGATGGAACCGCCTGTGGGCTGATACAGGCTGGCCGGGGGTTTATAATATCGCATATTGGAATGACAAGGTGTATGTCTTATCTGCTATCTGTCTTGATAAAGGGGACCCTGCGTGTCCCCGAAACGTGCATTGATCTAAGCAGGTCAGACCGTGTGTGTGTGTGTGATGGAAGAATAAAACTTCACGTTGATTGCTTCTTCAGCCTGTGTGCAGACTCCTTCATGAGAATTACTATTGTATTTCCTTGGGGTCCAGCACCAGCATACCCACTGACGAGTGTGCGATCCTAGATTGTATTATCTTTATTCGTGAACTTCTAGTTTTGAGCTACAGATACTACAGGAGCATTTTGGGTTTTTTGTACATCGCCACCAGCAGCCAAGCTTACAAGTAAATGTAGACATTTTGATAAGTTGTAAGCAAATTTTAAAATGATCTCCAGGTAAACTGCTAAATGCACAGTTAAATTACATTTATTTAAACTATTATCCACTCATGATTTTTTAAATTATGTCCATTCAGTCTTGTGATTCACTACATAGGCAGTCAGGTGAACAATGTTCAGCGGCTTCCTACAATAGTGTACAAAAGAAATAAGACAAGAATAGATTTGGTGCTTTGAATACTTAATCTCAAAATGTTAACATGGAAAATCAGACTACAGGAATATATCCTACAGTCTAAAGAAAGCTAATTGTCTGAAAGCTTGGGCCCTTCCTCACTTGTGTGATGTTGGTTTTTAGCAAAACACAGTGCATCAGATACACAAGGATTAGGATAACAGAAATTCATTGGGCCTGATTCACAAAGCGGTGCAAAGTGTTTGCACGCCTGTGAAAAGCCCTTTATCACGCCTAAACTCAGTTTAGGCGTGATAAAATGAAACTCGTGCAAAGTTTTGCGTGCGCAATCGCGCGGCGCACGGTGCAGTGCGCGTGATGCGCCCATGAAACCCTATGCCAAACATCTCAGCCTGCACAAACCATCTCTCCCTACTCTCAAACTCCATGACTCCTCCACCTTTCTGCACACCTCTTCCTCCACTATCTACATATCACAATATGCTCTTCCTTCACCTGCTCCTTCACCACCTAGTCCTCAATAAGGTCACCTTATGTAACTCTACCCTCCCATTTTACCCTCCAACCCCACGCAACTCCCATACCACTCCATCACTGACTCCATGCACACCCCACTCTAAACATGTCTCCACGCCCCTCACAGTTCCTTCCCGCACCCACACTCACTCCCTCTCCTCCCTCATTCCCATCCAGACCTCTCACAAGCACACCACCCCTCTCTCCTGCGCCCTCTGGAATGCTAGATCAGTCCGCAACAAACTCACTGAAATCCATGACCTTTTCCTCTCCAACTCCCTCACCCTCCTTGCCCTCACAGAGACATGGCTCACCCCCTCCGACTCTGCTGCAGCAGCGGCCCTCTCCTATGGGGGACTTCACCTCAGTCACACCCCCAGACCAGAAAACAGGTCTGGGGGAGGGGTGGGTCTGCTCCTCTCCCCGTCCTGCACTTTCCGTGTCCTCACGCCACCCCCTTCTTTAAACTTTACATCCTTTGAGACACATGTTATCCGCCTCTACCATCCCCTTCCAGCAGTCATCGCAGTCCTTTACCGCCCCCCATCCACCTCCATTAAACAATTCCTGGACAACCTGGCCTCTTGGCTCCCACACATCCTCTCCCCTGACCTCCCCACAATCATACTTGGGGACTTCAACATACCCATGGACAGTCCTTACTCCCCTGAAGCCTCTCAACTGCTCTCCCTCACTACTTCCCTTGGCCTCTCCCAACACACCAATTCCCCCACCCACCGCGCTGGCCACACTCTCGACCTGATTCTCTCAAAATCCGCCACCCTCCCGAACCTGGACATCACACCCTTCCCCCTCTCCGACCATCACCTTCTCACTTTCTCCATCTCCCCATCATCCTCCCCCAACCCTCCTCCACCCTCAGGTCGTTGGCAGAGAGATTTGCATAACCTAGACCCAACTGCACTAGCCAACCCCCTCCACTCCCTCTCATCCACCCTCCCTAACGTTACCTGCCCAAACCAAGCCGTGGCCAAATACAACCAGGCCCTTTCAGCAGCCCTAGACATTGCTGCACCCCCCACATTCCGCCCCAGCCGTCCCATCAACCCCCAGTCCTGGCACAATGCACACACTCGCAACCTCCAAAAACAGACACGCACCTACGAACGCAAATGGAGGAAATCCCGCAGCAACTCCGACTTCTTGGCGTACAAGGCCAACCTGCAGCTGTTCTATACCGCATTAACTGATGCTAAACAAAAATACTTTGCTGCCTTGATCGGATCCCAAGCCTCCAACCCTCGGCGCCTCTTCGCCACCTTCAACTCCCTCCTTAACCCCACCACTCCTCCCCCCACCTCCGCCCTCTCAGCCACTGATCTGTCCACCCACTTTACCGACAAAATAGCCAGCATCCGACGGGAAATCTCATGCCTCCACTCCACCACCTCTTCCTCCCCCACCAATACCTATTCCCCACCCCACCCTCCACTCACTGCCTTTACTCCTATCACAGAGGACCAAGTCAGCCGTCTCCTAGCCACTTCTCCTGCCACCTCCAGCCCCCTAGACCCTGTGCCATCCAAATGCCTCCGTCCTCACTTCCCTGTTCTGGCTCCTGTTCTCACCACTCTGTTTAACCTCTCCCTCTCCACGGGTACCTTCCCCTCTGACTTCAAACAGGCCACTGTACTTCCCCTACTTAAAAAACCCTCACTAGACCCCTCACTTCCATCCAGCTACCGTCCTATCTCCTTACTCCCTTTTGCATTAGTCCACCAACGCATGACCCATTACCTTGACTCCAACTCCCTATTTGATCCCCTACAATCAGGATTTCGGCCAGGCCACTCCACCGAGACTGCCCTCACCAAGGTCGTCAATGACCTCACGCTTGCCAAGGCCGAAGGAAAATACACTATCCTTCTCCTCCTAGACCTCTCATCAGCATTCGACACTGTTGATCACTCCCTGCTACTCCAGTCACTGCAATCTGTGGGTATCCAAGACCGTGCCCTAGCATGGTTTTCCTCCTACCTCTCAAATCGCTCCTTCAAGACCTCCTTCAATGGTTCCTCCTCAACCTCCTTCCCACTTTCAGTTGGGGTCCCCCAAGGCTCTGTTCTTGGTCCCCTGCTGTTCTCCATTTACACCGCCTCCATCGGAAAACTCATCTCCTCTCTGGGTTTCAACTATCACCTATATGCAGATGACACCCAGATTTACCTCCATACCACTGACCTCTCCACCACCACCATGGAGACGGTATCCTCTGGTCTCTCAGCTATTTCATCGTGGATGTCTGCCAGGTTCCTAAAATTAAACCTGGATAAGACTGAGCTCCTAATCTTCCCGCCCCGTGCTGCTTCACCCCCCACTGACCTCTATGTCACTGTCAATGGCACAATCATTCATCCAACCACACAAGCCCGCTGCCTGGGTGTCACCCTAGACTCGGCCCTCTCCTTCACCTCCCACATCCAAACCGTAGCTAGAGCCTGCTATTTCCACTTACGCAACATCTCCAAGATCCGGCCTTTCCTGACCCCAGACACTACCAAACTCCTTGTCCATGCCCTCATCATCTCCCGCCTGGACTACTGCAACTCCCTCTTGTCAGGCCTTCCTCAAAACCGCATTGCCCCCCTAAAATCCATCATGAACGCAGCAGCCAGACTCCTACTCCTCCCACCGCTCTGTCTCCACAACTCCCCTACGCAAATCCCTTCATTGGCTTCCAATTCACTTCAGAATCAGCTTCAAGATCCTATGTTTGGCATACAAATCCTTACACAAGTCCTGCCCAACCTACATCTCTGACCTGGTCAGCAGATATACACCTGGCCGCCCACTTCGCTCCTCCAACGACCTCCTCTTAACCACCCCACGCATCTCGCACTCCCATGCCAGACTGCAGGACTTCACTAGAGCTGCCCCTATCCTGTGGAACTCTCTCCCGCTGCCCATCAGGCTCGCTCCCACCTTCAACACCTTCAAAAAAGCACTCAAAACTCACTTCAAGGAGGCCTACATCGACTCAACACTACCCTAATCCTTTCTGCCAATAACTTCTTGATGCACCCCCTCCTTTTGTGTCACCAGCCCCTCCCTCTAGATTGTAAGCCTTTGGCAGGGCCCTCTTCCCTTGTGTATCATACTTGACTGTGTGCACTTTACCCAGAATTTGGAACTGGTAATTTTTTACCACTACCATTCCAGTTTATGATCTGGCATTGTACTATTATCTGCATTGTGTTGTGTATCTTATTGCTATTACCTGTATTGTTGTATCTATGGTCTGTTACCTGTATTGTTCTGTCAACCCTGTTATTGTCTGTAAGCCTATTTATTGTACAGCGCTGCGTAATATGTTGGCGCTATATAAATCTAATAAATAATAATAATAATAATAATAATAATAATAATGGGCGCTGCGCGCGGAGTTGCGCGATAAAGAGCACAAAACGGTGCTAACTCAGCAGTGCAAAGGTTATCACGCCTAAAGTCTTTTAGGCGTGATAACTGAGTTATCACCGCTTTGTGAATCAGGCCCATAGACTGAACGGTCTGATGTTCATAACCACGCATTGAGCTTCAGCACGGCAATGAAATGCACAGTAGCATGCAATTTTACACAAATGCAGTTCCATTCATTTTACATAAACGAGATCTGCAGCGCATTTGAGAGAATCGCAGAGCAATGTGTGTTGCTAAGGCTGCCTGTGTTGCATGCAACACACAAGTGGGGAAGATGCCTTACTTTTTATTCTTTTAGGGTAGGCAATAAATGGTATAATCCAGATTCAAAACTTCCTGCTTAAAAAGGGACACTGTGGGGGGGGGTCAGGGGAAAATGAGTTGAACTTACCCGGGGCTTCTAATGGTCCCCCACAGACATCCTGTGCCCGCGCAGCCACTCCCCAATGCTTCGGCCCCGCCTCTGGTTCACTTCTGGAATTTCAGACTTTAAAGTCTGAAAACCACTGCGCCTGTGTTGCCATGTCCTCACTCCCGCTGATGGCACCAGGCATGTACTATGCAGGCCCAGTATGGTCTGTGCCTGCGCCGTGCGCTTCTGGTGACATCAGGGGAAGCGAGGACACGGCAACGCAGGCGCAGTGGTTTTCAGACTTTAAAGTCTAAAATTCCAGAAGTTAACCGGAGGCGAGGCCGGAGCATCGGTGAGTGGCTGCACGGGCACAGGATGCCTGCGGGGGACCATTAGAAGCCCCGGGAAACTTCAATTCATTTTGCCCCGACCCCCCTACAGTATCCCTTTAACATAATACAATATTCTACTGTTTCTGGGGGGGGGGGGGGGGGGGGGGATCAGCCTTCATGCTAAGATGGCCTATTGAGAGCACCACCATCATGCAAATTATGAAAAATACCATACTCAACAGTTTACTCCATTTGTCATTAGCTACTTATGCCATTTTCCTGCATTGATGGAGTCTAAACTTCATCAGAATAACAGTAATTTTGAGGTATGCATAGCTCCCAACTGTCCCTCTTTGGAAATCAAATCCCTCTGTCCATCTTCAGCTTCTCTATCAGTCTCATTTCTATGATACCCTCTAGTGGCTGCAGGGAATCACAGAGACAAGACTGTGATAGAGAAGCTGAAGATGAACCGGTGAATGAATGCTCCACTGTACACGACTCCGCAGACACTGGGGGAAACTGGAGGGGTGTAACTACAAATACCGCTCTGGCGGTGGAAGGGGGCACTCGGGAGGGGCAGGAGACCATCTGTGCAAACTGCTCAGGTGGGGGGGGGAGGGGTACATGTCGGAGGAAAAACATTATTCTGCGCATGCAGCTCCAGCAGAGGGGCACAGCAGGGGTAGCAGCAGCACCGAGGTCATATTTTCGCTCATCTATTTCTCTCCTAATACTGCAGATGTTATCTCATTTCTCCCTGTCCAAAGAAAAGCTGCTTTATCTACAAGTTATGGTCTTCATCAATATAATTTTCTACATATCCAAAGTTCCATTGCTTGGAACAGATCATTAATGATCTCTGATCAAAGGGCAATTCACACTATGAAGCTGAATTGCCTTTTATAGGGAATGCACAATGCATAGTCAGAAGCTTCCAATGATTTTCTATAGGCCTAATCATGATAGCCAGGTGTTCCACCTATGTGTGGCCAGCTGTGCCCTCATATTAGGTGCCCCCTATACTCGGTTGGGCTTTTACTATAGTATATATGGTAAACGGATTAAAGATATCCGCATTTGTACTTGGCATGGTAAGTCAAAGGGCACTGATAAATTATAGTTTATTATCAACGAGAGAATGATTATCAGTAAACCTTGAAACTATCAGAGCTATTTAAAGGGAACCTGGCAGCCGTGCTGATCTTTTTGGCTGCAGTAGTGTCTGAAGCACACACCTGAAACAAGTGTGATGCAGCTAATCTTGTCAGATCTGTCAATATTGTCAGAAACACCTGATCTGCTGCATGCTTGTTCAGGGTCTATGGCTAAAATTATTAGAAGAAGAGGGTCAGCAGGATATCCAGGCGACTGGTATTGTTGCAAAGGAAATTAATATGGCCGCCTCCATATACCTCTCACTTCAAGTTCCCTTGAACTACAACAATTCAGTTCCCAGGCTAAACACAGAGCCTAATCACACTGATTGCATACAACTAAACAAACTGCATCAAACATTTTCAGAACAGAAACAAATACACAAGTGGGCCATGTGCAATTAACTTTTTCTCCTAGGAGATCATTTTTCATCTTCTATTCTAAAGTGGTCTTAAACAACAACATAACATTCAATAAAAATGTGTTTTTCTACTGTTTTATTACTCATACAGTTATCATATTTGCTTTTGTGCACAAGTAATATTGTCTGTTCGCAAATTACAAGTTTCCAAAGTGTAGTTTATTGTGCCCTAAAAGCTGCCATTGCATTTTATTCAAACTGCTTTTTATTATATATTAACATCTTCTAATGAGCTATTCTTAAGGCCTAGTCCACACTAGGTCCGGAAACGTATCCGTGGCTGCGTTTTTCAGCCCTGATGAAAAACGGAGTCCCGGATACTAATGTTAAAAATTGCAGCCATCCTCACCCAAGAAAAAAAACGGATCCGTCTGTGTTTACGGGGACCCGTTTTCAAAACCTGAGCGGAAGGTCCGGACCTGCTGCATTTTCACGGACCACGGATACACGGATGGGTAGTGAAAAGCAATGGGAAACCGCAACTCCATTTCCACAGGCAAAATAGCACCAAAAACTGATGAAAACCGGATAGCCTGAACTCTATTATTGGCCCACAAAATCCTCCCACTACCTTCCTAATGATAGAGACGTTTTCTGTCCGTAAAAACTGAACGGAAACTGATGCACTTTGATCAGTTTGCGGTCTGGTGGTACTTCCCCTGATCCCGGACTGCAGTGTCCGTCCTGCAACCGTGCCTAGTGTGGACCTAGCCTAACTGTGTGTGTGTCTGAAGCACAGAGAGCTTCACAGAGAGCTAATTTTCATTTGTTACACTGTGTTTGTTTACATTCCAATGTGTGTATAGATACTGTTATCTCCAGTTTGGATGTAGATTTGATTTAAAGCTGAATAGCAGCGCAAAGTGCTTTGTTTAAAGTGGACCCAAATTAAAAATACAAGGTTTCAGAAATAAAATCTATTTTCTAAATTATAATAATAAATAGCAGCTTTTTTTCTGCTGCATGATGACAAATACAAAATATTTTACATTTATTGGTGGAACCCCTCCCTTCTTTTCATATTGCCGGGACAGAATCCGGCAAACTGGTGGAGGTGTCCGGCAAAGGAGGAATTGCTAATGGCTGCCACCTGTATAACCCTAGTTATGAAAAGAGAAGGGTGAAAAGCATGCACTGAAATGCTCAAAAGGCTTGAAGGTGTATTTATGTATCTTTGTATGTGACAGAGTGGTGCAACTAAATATTTTGAATTTAAAAAAAAAAAAAAAAAAAAAAAGAGAGTTTGGTTTGGGTCCGCTTTAACCATTTCAGTGATGTTCTGCTAAAAAATAATAATAATTATAATTCTGGGAAAGTAGCTTTCGATCTGTGAGGAATCTTTAAGAGCAAAAGTAGAAATGCTGGCTTTCAGACCACTTTAAGTTACAACACTCTGCAATAGAAAAAGTACCAAAAAGTAGGTGAAAAAGTACTATGAAAATTATTTTGAGTATTTTCTTTCTTCCTGGTGGTTCAAAAGGCATTGTATTAGCAAGTTTAAAAACATCACCTAGGAGAAAACTCTGGAGAAAAAGTGAATTGCATATGGGCCAAGGTATCGTAACAAATTCCATTGAATCTAGGATAAAATTAATCTAATCAAATACCAGACAGGTTGAATGCTGCGATTCAGGCAAAATGAGATTACAGAACATGCTAAACTTCAACAGGTGTGTTAAATGACAGGACACCTGAAATGAGAGGGATATTGAGGCTGCCATATTTATTCCCTTTTAAACAATACCCATTGCCTGGCATACTGCCGATCTTTCATGTATCAGTAGTGTCTGAATCACCCACCTGAAACAAGCATGGGACAAATCCAGTCAGACTAAAGGCGCGTACACACGCCATACCACCACAAACAACGGGTCCGTCAGACCCTCCCGCTGGGCGGACGTTCAGCAAACAGTAGCACGTGTGTACGCGCTGTCGGCAGACTGATAAGGCTATTTCTGAACGATCCGATGAGCGGATCGTTTAGAAATAGCCTTATCAGTCTGCCGACAGCGCGTACACACGTGCTACTGTCGGCTGAACGTCCGCCCAGCGGGAGGGTCTGATGGACCCGTCGTTTGCGGCGGTATGGCACGTGTAAGCGCCTTAAAAGTATTAGACAGAGGATCAGCAAGATAGCCAGGCAATGTGCATTGTTTAACCACTTCACATCCTGGACTGTTCTCCCTTTAATTACTAATTTTGAGGTTTTATTTAATCAGCAGTGATTTATACATCATTTTACGGGGACAAACTAGACTTTCTTTTGGGTGTTTTTTTTTCCTCAGCAATTTTATTTCCTATGCGTTTTCAAAGAGGAAAAAGGAGAAAGAAAATGGGAAAAAAAAGTTCTATGTTTTCAGCAATTACAGTTTGAAACTAAACAGCACCACTGTAAAAAAAAAAAGCCCCAGTATTAGCCCTGTCACCCCATATTGATAGTCAGATGTGTCCCAGTATTAAGCCCCCCAGTTTGGATACCCAGATGTGCCACAGTATTAGTGCCCCCTTATAGATAGCCAGGTGTGCCACTTTATTAGTATTACCCCATATAACCATATCCAGATGTGCTCCTCTATCAGCCCCCCACCTTCAGTACAAATAGCCAGATGTGCCCCTTTGTTATCCCACCTATAGATAGCCAGGTTTGCACCCCCCCCCCATAGCCAGATATGCCCGTTTATTAGCCCCCCTTATAGCCATATGTGCCCATTTACTAGCCCAACCCCCAGTATAGCCAGATGTGCTCCTTTATTAGCCTCCCCAGTATACTTATGCCACTTTATAAGGCCCTCCACATAGATAGCCAGATGTACACCTTTATTTGCTGCCTACCAAAACCAATAGATTAGATTTTCCCTGTAGATGGTCAGATATGCCCTCGTATTAGGTGCCTCCCTCCCCCCATGCAGAGATCAGGCAGCAGGGAAACACGTCTCTTAGTATAATCTCTCACCTGTTCTGTTCCAGCAGCGATTGCGGTCCCCTGCATGCAGAACCGCTGCCAGCCTCATTATGCTGAATGAACTGGGTCTCCAATCCATTCAGCATAGTGAGGCTGACGGTGGTAGTGTACACTGTGCTTGCTTGCTGTGCTCATTAAAAGACATTAACTAATATTCACGTTGTTACTTTTTCAAGAGGGTTCCGCAACAAACTAAGTTAGGTAGTAAAGTGGTTAAAAGATAATAAATTTGGCAGCCTCCAAATTCCTCTCATTTCAGTTGTCCTGTGGCGAATCCATGCACACAGTATAATTCTGCAGTTATATGAGCAGCAAGTACAGAGATTTGTGCTTGGAATCTTGTTTTAAAGACTTTATTGGAGGAAAAAAGGAAAAAAAACAAACAAACAAAAAAAAAGTTGCTTATTATTCTAAATATGTACCAATACATAATACGATATTTAAAACTAAACGTAATGATTTGTTCCCAATGATCAAAAGTTAAAGTGAATCCGCGATGAGAGTGATATGGAGGCTGCCATATTTGTATCCTTTTAAACCAGTTGCCTGACAGCTCTGCTGATCTATTTGGCTGCAGTAGTGTCTGAAGTACACCAGAAACAAGCATGCAGCTAATCTTGTCAGATCTGACAATAATGTCAGAAACACCTAATCTGCTGCATGATTGTTCGGGATCTATGAAAATATTAGAGGCAGAGGATCAGCAGGACTGCCAGGCAACTGGTATTGCTTAAAAGGAAATAAATATGGCAGCCTCCATATAACTCTCACTTTGGGTTCACTTTAAAATGTGATAGATAGCAAAACAAAACAAGACAAGAATTCCTTTGAAGGATCTATTGTATTACCCACATAGAGAGAAATTAATTTACAGATCATTCATAGCGTGTTCAATTAATCCAATGGTCAATTTTATTGTATGATCAAACTGATTCTTCACGAAATAGATATTATATATGGCCAGCTACAGATGTATATACTGAGGGTGGAATAGCTTTTGTTATCCCATACGTTACCTAACTGTGCGGTTACGTCTTCCAAGTGATATCTATGAAATGCACAGGACTAAAACTGACAGAATGTAAATAAGGGATGAAAGCTCAGAATGGCTTAAATCAGATTAATATCACAATTCCATCCAAATATGTTAAGCACATAATAGTTGGGGAAGCCAGAGGCTGCTTACCAGCTGTGTCCAGAACCTCCTGGTCTATCTTGTCTGATAAGAGGCAGAGCAGGCCATGTGCTCCAGCTACCCCTTTCAGCAGCTCTGCCCTTGGCACAGGATCATCTGAATCCCACTGCTGGACAGTGCAGCTAAAAAGAAAACAAATGTCATGTTTAGAACATGCTCAATAAACCCATATTGCACAGGGGAAATTACTAAACCACTGCATCATGCTGAACACACAAACCGGACAGACTACAAGCAGTCAACTGTATCCAAGTAAATCTGACGAGGGCTGAATGCCTTACCGAGTCATGGTAAAGGGACGGAATATCAATGACCATGAAATACCATCTTTTGGCAGAAATACTCAAAGCAGCAGTGGCTTATCAATTAAAGCTTGTTTAGCCACTGCTGAATAAACTTGGGTTTTTATACTATATTTGCCAGCTCCCCATACAAATGGCAAAGTGTTGTGTATTAGGGGCTGCCAGCATCTTAAAGCCCTAGTTTTTAAAAGCATGTTGTGTGGAATAAATAAGAATTTTCAATGTACAGAATTTTGTGCATTATGCACAAAAATGAATGATGCAAACATGGTTTATTAAAAATGATTGGCTGGATTTAGAATGCTGACTTCATGCGCTAATGTCATAAACTGCTAGACTGGACTGAGGTCTGTCCAAACTCCTCACTCTATCCCATCATCGCCTACAGGAAGTAAGCAGGGAGGAGCTGGTAGGGGACCCCAGCAAGTTTTTTTTTCTTCCTGTGACCACAGAGCTTAACCCAGTCCACCTTTTTTCTGTATTCCACAGTAAAGAGCAGAGGGAGGAAGTGGGCATAGATTTCAGCTTGTAGGTTGGGGCAGGCAGATAAAAAGCAGGATCAAGGAGATAGACCAAGGGTAAAGCAAAACGATAACTGTGTTGGGGGTCACAAGCCTAAGGTCAAATAAGGATATCAGATCTAGAATGCTCAGGCAAGCCTGGTCTATAACAGGAAGTCAATCAGAATTGGGCAAGCCAATAGATGCTCTTAAACTAGGGCTTTAACAAACAGCCATCAAATGAAAAAGACTTCCTTCAAAACACGAGGTCTTTTACACTGTGAAGAAGTCAATTAAGTGCAGATGTAGCTAATATTTTCTTCTAGCTTCAGGTTTGTTCCTTCCAACTGACTGGACAAATTGCAGATGACTGAACTAGTTTGAGCCAGCAAAATGAAACTGAGTTTGACAAACACCACAGGAGCCTACAAGTGACATATGAAATACCAAAACGTTTGGAGACTGCGCTGAGGCCTAGCAATAGGTCAGTAAGGAGAGAGGGCTTTGCATGCAGGGAAGGCTTTGTCCTATTCACAAATTAATGACAGAGAGCTCTGGCAATGTCCCATGATTCAGAATTGATTTTAGATTGTAAGCTCGCAAGGGCAGGGCTTTCTCACCCTTTTGTGTCTTGGAGTTTGTTATACATTTTATCAATCATGTTACTTTTGTCACTGTAAATTACCAATTCTGTATTTTGTCCCAATTCTGTATTTTGTATATTGATGTATACCATTGTCTGTATTTTTTTTGTTTTTTACTTTGTACAGTGCCATGGAATTTGTTGGCGCTTTATAAATCAATAATAATTATTATTTTATTATATAGCTCTGTCACCTTCCATAGCGGCTTACAGAGTATATCGTTTTGTCACTCACCAACTGTCCCTCAGAAGAGCTCACAATGTAATCCTTACCATAGTCATATGTCCATAGTAGTCTAGGTCCAATTTTGGTGGATCACAACAAACTACTTACCTGTATGTTTATGAGATGTGGGAGGAAACCAGAGTGCCCAGAGGAAACCCACAGAGACATGTGGAGAACATACAAACTCCTTGCAAACGTTGCCCTGGATTGGATTTGAACCAGGGACCCAGCGTTGCAGGGTGAGTGTGCTATCCACTGCGCCACTGTGCTAGTAATAATAATAATAATAATAATAATAATAATAATAATAATAATAATAATAAGTTTAAAGAATTGCACGCTGTGATCAATATTTAATTGACGTCCTTGTGTTTAAAGAGACTCTGTAACAATTTTTTCAGCCTTAGTTCTTCTATCCTATGAGTTCCTATGCCTGTTCTAATGTGCTGGGGCTTACTGCAGCTCTTCCTAATTACACTGTCTCTGTAATAAATCAATGTATCTTTCCTCTGTCCTGTTTGTGGGGCTAAGGCTTTGATTGTGTGGAATGTGCAGGGCTGCTTGTGATTGGTAGAAGCGATACACACCCTCTGCAGGCCCCCTGCATACTCACACACTATGCTTAGCTGAGCCTATTAGAAGCTGGTTAGTTTGTTTGTAAACATTGCCTAAAACTGTTAATTACAAGCCAGGATTGCAGCAGAGAGTGGCAGAAACAGCACAGAGGGGCACAGGAGAAAATAAGGAATAGAATGGTATGCTTTTTAGTGTAAGAATATTAGAGTACAGATTCTCTTTAAGCATGACATCCTGCAGGACCAAGAAAAGTGCAATGCAGTGTCCAGCACCTTTCACTTAAAGAAAACCTGTATTGACAAAAAGTTCCCCTGGAGAGCAGGCATGGGCTGAAATTCGGATTCGGGTGATCCGGATAGTTAATATCCGGATTTCACCCTGTAATGCTGTGCGGGTTGGGCGGGGGGGGGGGGGGGGGGGGGGAGGGGGTGTAGGGGGGTCAAGCTTCTTCGCTCATCCCTCTGCGCCTCTCACGATGCATTCCAATCCGCCGTCGCGTGATTACAAACACTTCCTCCTTCCGTGTTGGAGGAGGAAGTGTTTGTAGTCACGGGACGCCGCGTGGAACGCATCGTGGGAGGCGCTGAGGGACGAGCGAAGAAGACGTCAGATAGGTAAGCTTGAGCCCCCCGCCCAGCATTACTGGGTGTAATCCGGATCACCCGAATCCGAATTTCAGCCCATGCCTGCTGGAGAGTACTCACTTCGGTAGGGGGCGGGGGGGGGGGGGGGGGGGGAAAGCCTCCAGATCCTATTGAGGCTTCCCCCATCGTCCTGTGTCCCACGGCGTTCTTGCTCTGGCACTCCGAACAGCAGGGATGTAAATATTTACCTTCCCGGCTCCAGCACAGGCGCAGTATCGGCTCTCCGCTCAGAGATAGGCGGAAATAGTCGACCGCTGTCGCGCCGCTCTACTGCGCAGGCGCAAGTCTGCTGCGCCTGCGTAGTAGAGCGGACCTGACGGAGATCGGCTATTTCCGCCTATCTCCCTGCTAAGAGCAGCAACAGCGCCCCCGCTGGAGCCAGGGAAGGTAAATAAACGTAGCTTGCCGAGCCTGGATTACCGGAGACTTTGGGGGGAGCCAACGCTGGATTGCCTGCAGCTACAGAGGAGGGCGAAGCCTCATTGGGACCCTGAGGCTTCCCCCTACCGAGGGGAGTACCCCCCCAGGGGAACTTTATTTTGTTACAGGTTCTCTTTAAGAAAAAGCCTGTTCCTATATCTAGCCTAAGCTAAGAAAAGAGAAAGTGCTGCACAGATGTATTTGGTAAGTTTATTGGGCCTATTTATAAAGGTTTTGTGATATACTGTATTTTTCGGACTATAAGACATTCCTGGCCATAAGACGCACCTTGGTTTAGAGGACAAGAATCAGAGAAAAAAACAAAAACTAAAAAACTAAAAAACTAAACCTAAGTGCATCCATAGTGTAGATGAGTCTTGTGAAGCTCCTCCTCCCATCAGGTCTATACAGGCTAAGGCTTGTTTGGCTACCAGGGAGGTCAGTGGTGACCTTAAAGCACATTAACTAACTGATACAGCCCATAAGCCAGACACTAAAAACTAGTATAACATGCAAGTGTAGACAAAGGACTGTTTCTCCACACAAAGTTAATGAAACAAGAGTGCCTGCGTACACACACATACCACACTATAGCTAGGCCAGAAATAATCATTGGGGGGGTCTTTCAATAGCAGAATAGGAAATCTGAGAATGGCCACAATGGGCAATAACTCATGTTGCTAGTTCAATCAGCAGCAGATAAATCCTGGCTGCTTGCCATATACTGCAATAGTGAAAAGTCAATCTCACCCAATCCTCTGTGCTCAAGCAGCCATGAAGTTCGTCTGAGGTCCCTGACACACTGAAGAGCATTTTGCTGGTTGTTTTCGTTTAAAAAAAAAAAAAAAAAAAAAAAATGAATCCACTGACTTGAATTAAGATCGCAGCAAAATTACTGTGATTGCAATTTTTTAAAAAGTGATAAAATAGTTTTAAAAAATAGTGGGATAGTTACACCCCACTCCGAGGGACAGCCCTTTTTTGGAGTGGTGGGGATAAGCAAAGACCCCCTCCAGGTTCCATTTGACTACATACACACCCATACCGCTAGAGCTTGTAATAATAAAGTTTAAATGTATTTAGAACTGTTTATGGCCTATTAGTCCCCAGTGGACTTTGCGTTTATATTACATTCCCCTGGTATGCCACTCGTACAGTTTGCAATTATAAATAAAACTCATCTATTTTATTTGCCCATAAGTAACGGCTATCACAACATTTAAATGATGTTCCTAGTACAATGTATGGAGACATTATTTGGAAATAAAGGTGTTTTTTTTCTGTTTTGGTTTTTTTTTGTGTGTCCTGTCAACTACAAGCTCTCATGTACTAAAACAACAGTAATATAAACTCATGTCATATATATTGGAAAAAAAAACAAAAACAAAAAACCTAAGGCAACGGTTTATGGAAAAACATTTTTTACTTTTTTAAATATGCATTTGCTTGGTAACTGGGTTGGGGTGTGGGGGAAGAGGTCTTTGAAAGGGATTATTTTTTTTTTTTTTTTATTAAAAGTGTGTGGTGTCTGTAATTTAACTTTTTGCCACTAGATGGTTTTAGAAACAAAATTCAGATTTACCAGGAAGTGTTTCATTTTTTTTTTCTACTTTCATTTTGTTATGTTCTTCTGAATGGTCATGGCCCCTGATCGGAGTCATGTCCATTCATTGCAGGCACTGTGATTGGGGAAGGGAAGCAAGGCTTTCATGAGCCAATCACTGACATGGAAATTACGCTGGGCAAGAGCGGGGGTAGCGCACGCACCCCGCCGCTTAAACACTGGACACTTAAGCAGCGCCTATCTGGACGTCTATAGTCGTCCAGATTGGCTGAAGTGGTTAAAACACTGTTGAAGCACATGCAAAGTGTTATGCCATACGGCACATGCAGTAACAAAACGATGGGTCGGCACCACCTAGGAATAGTAATAGAAGCTCATTTAATGTATTAGCAACAGGCTGAATTGACAGAAACTGTTTAGGGCAGGCATGGGCAAACTTGGCCCTCCAGCTGTTGAGGAACTACAAGTCCCACAATGCATTGCAGGAGTCTGACAGCCACAGCCATGACTCAAAGGCAAATGCATTGTGGGATTTGTATTTCCTTAACAGCTGGAGGGCCAAGTTTGCCCATGCCTGGTTTAGGGTCATTGCCCTTTATGGCTTCATGGAATTTGATAAAGGCCATTGACCCGAAACAGCGACTGTCATTGCAGCCTGTTGCTAATGCAATAAAAGAGCTTTATTAATACTCCTCGGTGGTGCTGAACCATCCTTTTGTTACCAATTGGCATGCTCCTTGAAACACAGGGGCAGGGGTTGTGGAACACGGTGGAGGTCTAGTACTGAACACACTGCACGCAAACTGTTTTGGAAGCTAACACCCTCCATTATGTTGCACCTGTTTTGAATGCAAGTTGTGTAACCTGCCTATAGTTAGGCTCTGCACATCCATGCAGTTGGTCATTCAGACGCAGCCTGCCTTTTGAAGCGCTACCATCTCTTCCTGCTGTACAGAAATGTTAATTTACATGTGGCTAGCTGCATCCATGTGCTAATTCAGTTTGCATTCAGTTTTAATCTGAATTTAGGGTTTAGTGCATAGTTTGCATCGGTTAGGCCTCTTTTCCACGGACTGTTGATAGGCAGTGAAATGCCTCTCAAACTCTCACAACTGTCTCTGCTGCCTGGTAACTGCTCACTGCTGCCTGGTAACTGCTCACTGCTGCCTGGTAACTGCAGAGCTCAACAGTCCGTGGAAAAGAGGCCTTATGAATACAAGGTGTGTATTTAGCCTCTAGGCGGCTCTGCACACCTCTGTTGGTAGTAATTTCAGGTGCAGCCTGATTAGGAGCGCTGCCAATTTCTCTCTGTTCCTAAAGTAGTAGACAGTGAGCCATTGGGTTCACTTGACAGAATTAGTGATACACAGCTCACTGACTTTCACTGCGTCCCCGTACCACTACTTCCCAAAATGCCAACCTTCGAACACCACTGTCCCTACTGTTGCCTTTGGAGTTTACCACTTTGAGAATGCACAGCACTCTTTGGTGATCAAAGTGGGGAGCAGCATAATTGCCACTTTATAAACACAGTACAGTGACTGAAGATTTTTGTTAGAAGTTGCCACTGTAGAGATGGTAACTTTCATCTATTTAACATTTTGTGTTCAATTATGTTATCTTTGACTAATAGTTAACGGTTTTTGATGAGCAGAAACATTTAAGTGTGACAAACATGCAAAAGAATAAGAAATTAGGAAGGGGGCAAATAGTTTTTCACATCACTGTAAGGTGAAGTGGTAAAATGCAAATGATGCACATGGACATGTTGGCAGGTAGCTGAGATGTGTAGAAGATGCAGGGTGTTTTTTGGATCATGCCCTCATTTTTTTTTTAATCAAACTAAAAGTTGGCACATACAACAATGATAGTAAAAGACATTCAGAAAGTGTCCCATGCTTCAATGTGAGCATAATGCAATGCACACTCTGCATGTTCAAATACATACATTTTCATACCATGAACAATTGCTATGTTATGTGCACGTTATTCAGAACTGCACTGTTAGTATGTTAGGATAATGTGGTTCTTATAACATGCTTTTACATTTACTATTGACAGTGAATTTGTATCTGGGTGCACGACACAACATGCATAGTGTGCACACAATCCCAAATGTGCAAGCCCTTCCATTTTACTGTATGAAATCTCTGAAGATGTCAATGTATTGTATATATAAAAACATATCTTTGCAAGGCACCTTTGGCTAACACAACTACCGAAATGCAATTATGACCCTCACTAGGCAGTATCCCCCCCCCCCCCAGTACTCAATGACTGACCCCCTCCCCACCCTTTCCGATAGGGACCCCCCCCCCCCCCTTCCAAATAGTCAGTGACTCTCATGTATGGCACCATTACCGCCTCCATATAGTCACTGACCCCCCCCCCCCCCCCATTATGCAGCATCACCCCTGAACGAACATGACAAGGATAAGCCAATCTTGTAGAGTGCATAGACATTTCCCCACATGAGGGCTGCAGTTAGTAGCATCCACTCCAGATTGTAAGTGACCCCCATTAGCTGGACAAACATTCCGTTACCTATCCAGGCCAAGGCGCACTGATCCATCTGTCCACCCAGATTCCTCTGATGTCTAGCTTCAACCACGGCTGCCGGGACTAGGGTTACCTGGTGGGTATTGCAGCCGCATTGTTTATCAATGGTCAGTTGCATTACCTGATGGCAATGCACAAACGATTGAGACGCATGCCAAGGCTCCCCTGCCAGGTGCTCGAGGTGCACCAGGGTGCCACAGCTCCCAGTTTGAGAACTCCTGTCCTACATGAAACATGCGCAGTGTTCTCCCCAGAATTTTTTTCCAGCTGGGTGGCATGAAAAAGTAGCCGGGTGGAGCGAGATAAAAATGCAGGGCAACTCTGCTTACAGCATAGGAGGAGGTGAGGAGCTGAGCCGATGACAGCCGGGTAGTCACCAAATCTAGCCGGGTGGAGCACCCGGTTAATTTGCATATGGTTTACAAGTTTCTCAGCACTTACTAGTTTATTCTGGGTGTATGTCACCAGACTAAGGTAAAAAAAAAAAAAGGCAGAACACCCTAAAACTTGTCCAGTTAACCATACATAAATAGTGATGAGCATTAAGTTTGACTTTTATGTAACTTTGCTCGAGGGCTAAGTAAATTTGTGTCAGTGTCCAAATTTATGGAGTGCTCTATAAAATATTACAGCCCGTCCTAAAGCTGTAGTTGTCCAACATGAACAGTAACATGCGATTCTAAATTACCAGTATTATTTGATAAACAGACCCTACACTTAATGCTTATCCCAACCTAGGTTAGGGCCCATAACCACTATACATGTGTGCTATGAGCATTTCAGAAACACTGTGCAATATGCAAGGACATCAGAAGTGCATAGATAGAATTATTTTCGATGTTCCCAGTGCTGTATGCATTTTTGTGCACAATGCAGTACTGTCCCGTTTAGTGACACTAAGAGCCCTTTTTCCACTGGAAACCAAAATAGCTCTGCGATTCGGATTTGCAGCAGTATGAAAATGCAGATACATTGCATCTCAATTTACCTACAATCCTCATTATGTGTGGTGCGATTGTCAAAAATCCCACAACAATTGCATTGTGCCATGATCATCTGATGCTCCTATAGTGTATACCTAAGGCCCTGTTCCAACTAGTAGTGGCATGCATCTCTGAGACATATGCCAGTAGTTGTTCTGAAGCGAGTACGTATCCCAATCCCTCCAGCCACGGATTCACAAGCGTGTTTTTCTCAGCACACAAATTCGGAAGCAACCTTTTTATTACAATAGGCTGCGATTCCCCATCAGAATTTGTGTGCGGCGACGAGCTTTAAGCACAATCGCACAAAACCGGCAGAAGGCAGCACACATGCGCTTTGGTAAAAATCTTAACACGTAATTGCCTTGGTGAAAAAGCGATTACAGCTTTAATCACAGGAGCCCCTGCCATTTACAGAGCATTGGGGGGGGGGGGGGGGGGGGAGCGTGCAATCCAATTTCCGGATCAGATCGCACCTAGTGGAAAAGGATTCTTAGTGGGATCAGCGCTGCAACAGAGCCCAGGGCCGGGCCGAGGCATAGGCTGGAGAGGCTCCAGCCTCAGGGCGCAGTGTAGGAGGGGACGCACTATTCATTCAGCTGTCATTCCTAATTGTGTTTTAAGCAGAAAGAAATAAGAAAAGGAGATACATGGAAGTGACTACGGTACATGCCAGATAACTAGAGATTAAGGTGTTGGGGCCCTGGGGTGCCTCTTAGTCTACAGCTCAACACACACCATACAATCTTGGTTGTACAGATTTACCAAATCTATGTAGTATAAGGGCCAACAGATTGAAAATACCTTGAATGATTGATTGGTTCAGCTCTTATACTACATGAAAGTGGTAAGATTGAACAACCAAGATTGTATGGTGTGTGTTGAGCCTAATAGCAATCAGTGTGTGACGGCTGGGGTAGGAGGGATGGAGGAGCGCACTTTGGTGTCTCAGCCTTGGGTGCTGGAGGACCTTGTCCCGGTGTTTCAACTAACTAGCATACACTGACAGAACAGCATACATTTAAAGTGATATACCCCTTGTTAGTAGAATCAGTGTCCCCTTGCCCGCTCACTTCGCTCGCTGGGCTGCAGGCTCGGTCCTCGCTTCGCTCGGACAACTTTTTATTCTAACTCTATGTCCACTTGGATAGTGGAGATTGCACACCAGCACACAGGCAGCTAACTGGGGTTGAAAAGGTTAATGCTGCTGATGGGTATTATGGGGTTAATGTATGCCCTGCATGACTTTGCACATGCTCAGTAGCATTTGTATGCTATTCTGTCGGGTATGCTAAAATGTTGGAACACCGGTGTTCCAACATTTTAGCATACCCGACAGAATAGCATACAAATGCTACTGAGCATGTGCAAAGTCATGCAGGGCAGACATTAACCCCATAATACCCATCAGCAGCATTAACCTTTTCAACCACAGTTACCTGCCTGTGTGCTGATGTGCAATCTCCACTATCCAAGTCAGTGGACATAGAGTTAGAATAAAAAGTTTTCCGAGCGAAGCGAGGACCGAGCCCGCAGCCCAGCGAGCGGGCAAGGGGACACTGATTCTACTAACAAGGGGTATATCACTTTAAATGTATGCTATTCTGTCAATGTATGCTAGTTAGTTGGAACACCGGCTCTGACAGAGACAACACATCGCCATAGGTTGCAGTATAATGCACAACTACCTGCATTTCTAGAAGGAATGAAGCCTGAAATGTTAATGCATAAGCTGCACGTCTGCAGAAGCTGCAAAGGTAAACGGAGCTTTACTGCAAATAAAGAAGTATTAAAGAAATTGAAGCAATAATGAGTGTTACAGATGTTAATACTAAGTAAAAAAGAACACAAGGTATTCGAAGCTAATAGATAACTAGGAATGACAAGTAACCCTGATGCCCCCCCCCAGGTGGCACTCACTTCTCAGCTTGGGACAGGATCCTCTGACCGTCCGGGGGCAACCTTCTGCTCACAAACACCTTCATCATGCGCTGTGCTGCTCTCATGCCCAGTATGACAGGGAAGAAGTTACACCAGAGGGAGGAGCTGTTAATACGGAGGTCAGACACACTTCAGTTCCAAGACTGCTGCAGGCTTATAATAGAATCTAAGTATGACGACAGCGCCATCTTGTGTCCGATCAGCGCCACGGCAAAGCGTTAAAGGAAAAGTCCACTTTTGTTCAGAAAAACCTTTGCGGCTCTATATATCGCTAGGATTTAAAAGGCAAATGTTTTTTCAGCTTGATTCTTTCGTCTTTATGTGCATATAGAACACTATCATTTAACAGTGTTTCTAACCAGAAACTGGCAGAAAGGAGTGTTAAAGAGAACCTGAACTGAAAATTAAATGTCAAAATAAACATAAACACTTCATACTTACCTCCTGTGTAGTCTGCTCCTCAATCTCTTTCTCCTCTCCTGCGTCTTGCTTGTCCACTGTGATCAATGGAATTCTCTGTCCTCCATTTTGAAAATGGCCATTATCCCATAACAGTTTCCTGGTCAGCACACTGTTAAACTGTAATATCGCCCACTTGAGCCATAGGCCACATACACACATCAGACCATAGTCTTTTGAAAATGAAAGATCACAGACCAATCTTACCACCCTTCATGTAGTATGAGAGCCATACCTTTCACAGTCTTTTCTATGGAGCTGAACTCCCCATCAGAAAAAAATCTTTGCAAGATGCTGCACACACAGATGCTGTACAGACACAAAAGATCAGTATCTGCAAAAGATCTGTTCCTGCCAAAGATCCGTTCCTGCAAATTGCATTCATAGTCTATGAGATCTGCAGATCATCATACACACCTTGTTTAACTGACATTCTTCTGCAGATCAGACAATCATCTGCAGATCTGAAAATCCATCCTGGTGGATCTGATCTGCAGATGAATGTCTGTTAAACAAGGTGTGTATGATGATCTGCAGATCTCATAGACTATGAATGCATTTTGCAGGAACGGATCTTTTGCAGGAACAGATCTTTTGCAGATACTGATCTTTTGAATGTCTACAGCATCTTTGTGTGCAGCATCCTGCAAAGATTTCTGTCTGATGGGGAGTTCAGCTCCATAGAATAGACTGTGTAGGTGTGGCTCTGATACTACATGGAAGGGGGTAAAATTGGTCTGTGATCTTTCATTTTCAAAAGACTATGGTCTGATGTGTGTATGAGCCTATAGGGAAACATGGACATTACCTTGCACATTCAGTTGTAACTGACAGCTGCTGATATATAACTGTCAGCAACTGGTATATTTCAATTCTGACAAAGTATTGTCAGAACTGGAAGGGATCACTGTAAAGAAGCAAATAGTGAGCTTCTGAGAGGAACTGACGGCGAGGTAAGTATATAATATTCATTTGCAGCTACGTCATGTGTATATTTTAAATAATTTTACTCAGTTCAGGTTCCCTTTAAAGTCTGGTTCTAGTCACTGGATTACACCAGCATTGGAAATAAATCAGGCTCTGCTTCCTAAACCACAGGCGTTTAAAGAGAGTCTGAAGCGAGAATAAATCTCGCTTCAGACCTCATAGATAGCAGGGGCATGTGTGCCCCTGCTAAAACGCCGCCATCCCGCGGCTAAACAGGGGTCCCTTCACCCCCAAATCCCCTCCGTGCAGCCGGGGAGCGCTTCCGCATTGGGGCAGGGCTAACCGCCGCAGCCCTGCCCCACACGCGTCTGTCAGACGCGTACCTCTGCCTCTCCCCCGCCCCTCTCAGTCTTCCTTCACTGAGAGGGGCGGGGGAGAGGCGGCGATGCTCTTCTGATAGACGCGACTAGAGGCAGGGCTGCAGCCGTTAGCCCTGCCTCTAGGAAGACAAAATCTACGATCAACTTTGCGACCAACTTTTGCGGGGGTGGGTTTGGGGGTAAGGGACCCCCGTTTAGCCGCGGGATAGCGGCGTTTTAGCAGGGGCACACATGCCCCTGCTAACTATAAACTCTGAAGCGAGATTTATTCTCATTTCAGACTCTCTTTAACAGTCTCCAAATGATATTGTAACAGCAGGATTTCATAACACGCTTGTCGGTATAAATCCGCTCTTATCAACTAATTTAACTTGTCAGCCATATGCTGCATACACTATATATACTGCCTATAGCTAGGCCACCCTGAACTCCATATTTTTTGTGGAGTAAGCCTTGCTGCCCGCCAGTGGTGTAGCTATGGAGCTGTGGGCCCCGATGCAAGTTTTACAATGGGGCCCCCCTAGCACTCTATACATAACAATTGATTCGACGCACCAAAACCTGCCAATGGCAACTACAGTGTCAGAGGTGCAAGAAGGGGATGGGGAACAGTTTGTTAATGATTACCACTAATCAAAGTATCTATTAGAAGTGATTATTATGAGCACAGGACTAATAGAGAGCTAATACTGTAATTGAGGGAGGGCCCTTCGGGGCCCCTCTGGCCCAAGGGCCCCGATGCGGCCGCTACCTCTGCACCCCCTATTGCTACGCCCCTGCTGCCCGCAACCCATTTTCTGGTGAATCTGGGACCAGCACCTGCAGACCCGCGACTTGATTAAAATCAAAATGGGTACCCGAACCCGACCCGCATTTTGGGTAACCCGTGGCTACCCTACCTGATGCCCTGTGCGGGTCTAATTTTTCAGACCCGCACCCACAGCCCTGATACTTGCACCCAACCCACAACCCGCTTTCTGGTGAATCTGGTACCGACCCGCACCTGCAGACCTGCTACCTGCACCGGACCCGCAACCTGATTAAAATCAAAACCCGCATTTCGGGTAACTCACTGGTACCCGACCTGATGCAGGCCTCTACTACATAGAAGAAAGGTATTTTAAAGGGTATTAAAATACCTGCATTTAAAACCCAATAAAATTTCCAGGGGAACATATACTAACAAAGTCTTCTGACCTGTGCACCTAATCCAGCTGGAACAAGGTAAGGGTTTGTGGACAGTATCATGGTGCCTGTACTCCTACAGCACACAGATTTCAGACAGACACACATTAACAAAATAAAGCGTGGAACCCATTGTTGCTTTTATTTTATTAACAGAAAATGTCAGTGTGTGATTTATAAAGATAGATACAAAGAAACCTGGAAGAAAAGTGGAAAAGGTGCCCAGAGCAGCCAAACTGGATTCATCTGGTAAAAGAAACAAGATCCCATTTCTCATTAGTGATTTTTACTTTATTTATTCCTTTACCTAGAAGCTTTTAATTACTCAGTAAGTAAACAAGTGCAGTGAAAAACTAATACCAAAAGTTATGCTCATAGCAACAACTGAGGAATAGCCATAGCTGTGAAACTGCAGTCTAGGCCAGAAGGCACATGTAGCTGGAAGCAGTTATCAGTAGTATGTTGATACAATGGTGAATGGAGCTTCTCCATTCAACGCTGGCTGTTTTGCTATGGTTATGCGATGTTCCCTTATGCCTGGTACACAGCATACAATTTCCCGTAAGATAGATGGGTCGAAACGATAATTTCCATCTGGTCTGATCTGATGGCTGATCATTTTTCTGATTGATTTTGTATAGAAGAGATCCGAAAATCGATCAGAAAAAAGATTGGAAATCAGATCGAACCTGTCAGAAATTATCGATGCGACCCGTCTATATGACAGGAAATTTTATGGTGTGTACCAAGCATAAAAGCTCGACAGTACAGGATACACTACTGCTGCATAGATCTGCTAAAGGCATCTGTTTAAAAGGGCGCAGGACCAGTGGTGGAATATCGGTAAATTTACCAATATTCTACTACTTCATTCATATATTAAAATATTGATAATATTTACAGATATTTTACTACTACCTAATCTTTCCCTAACCTCACACAGAACGCTGCCCTGGTGGTGCTTTAACTAAATCTCTCCCCCCCTATCCCCCCCCCCCCCCCCCCCCCGGAGGGTGGCTTACTTTAAGCCTCCCCCTTCCCTGGTGGGCGCCTAACCCTACATTCCATTACAACCCTAACCCTACCCTCCATTGGACAGCTACCTTTAACCGACCCTTGCCTAACCTTAACCCCCGTTGCACTGTTTAAAAGGGGGCCTGCTATAATAGCGGGCACTGGGGCCACAGTTCGCATAGCGGGCGGCCCCAGGCGCCTTTTATTATGACGTGACAGGCACCCTTTTAAATAGGACGCTTCTTGCGTCTTTTTTAACTGCTCCTACTACTGGTACCTATTTGTTGCCATGCAAACTTCCATAGGTTTGCTTTCCGATCATGCTACATAGGTAAACCTTGGTTGAAAAAAGCAAACGTAAAACAATATATTTTTCTAAAGCACACAGTAACACTAGTCTCATTACTACTTCTGATCATGAATACAACTCCTGTGCTGACTCCGGTGCTTGATGAAGCTTGTATCCTCCCATTGCATTCTCTATTAGCCGAGCGGCACTTCTTTAGGCATTGGATCCCCTTTCAATCCTGCTAAAAGATTATTTGCTGCAAGGGCAGCCATGGCATTCCTAGTTTCCATAGTGGCACTGGCAATGTGAGGAAGAATGACTGCAAAAGAAAAGAAAAATGCAATGTACTGAATCAAACACAATTTGCACTATAACATTGAAAAGACTTGCAATAAGAGCAAAATACAAGGATATCATAAGACCTATTCCTTTTCAATAGTGGAAGAAAAACAAACCAAACTTTAAACTTAATTGAATGCCTATACTTTTGAATTAACAGCTTCTCTTCTGAGGTTTATACAAACTGCCCTTTGCTAGATTATTCAATTCACTCTTTTCTCCTAGGTTTTCTTCTAGGAGATAATTTTTCATCTTCTGTTTAAAATAACTTTTCAGCTCTCTGCAGTTGAAGAAGTACCAAAGGGTAGGTGAAACAGTCTGTCAAATCCTGAGTATTTTCTTACTTGCTGGTGGCTTAAAAGGCATTTTTATTGATCAGGTGTGAAAACACCACCTTGGAGAAAACTTAGGAGGAAAAGTGATTTCCATATGGACCCAGGGACCTTATTCAATTAAGGGTCACTCCTGAGTTTTCTCCTAAGAGATCATTTTTCATATTCTTTTTACAATAACTTTTCAGCACTCGGCAATTGAAAAAATACCAAATAGTACACATACTAAGTGAAAACAATACTGTCACAATGATTCTAGATATTTTCTTGTTTGCTGGTGGCTTAAAGGGCATTTTATTGATGAGGTATAAAAATATTACCTAGGAGTAAACTTAGGAGAGAAAGGCCCATATGCAATATACTTTTTGTCCTTAGTTTTCTCCAAGTTGATATTTTAATACCTTGTCAATAAAGTGACTTTTAAAACCCCAACAAGCAAGAAAATACACAAAATCATTTTAATAGTACTTTTTCTACTACTTTTGGTACTTTTTTAATTGCAAAATGCTAAAAAGTTATTCCAAAGGGAAAATGAAAAATTATCACCTAGGAGAAAACTCAGGAGAAAAATTGAATTGCATATGGGCCCAGGTCTTTTCATATTGAACCTGATTTACTAAGGCAATCCTGAGCTGGATTTACTGCTTGCGGCAAAGATTTCTGGATCACTTATGTTCTCCAGTGTTCTCAAGCTCAGAAGAACATTAGGAAATGACTCCAACTCACTACTGTTTATAGTTCACCTGTGGCAATCAGGAAAATGTGAATAGTATTTTGTCGCTGAGACAGCAACAAAGTGAATGATAGAGACGATTGTGCAACAACCCTGGGCACCGTTTAAAGAGAACCCGAGGTGGGGTTCTGAGAATAAAATCCACATACAGAGGCTGGGTCTGTCTATAGAGCCCAGCCTCTGTTGCTATCTTGATCGCCCCTAAGCCCCCCCCCCCCCCTGCGCTCTGCAATCCCCCCATAAATCACAGCCGCGCTGCTGGCACGCAGCTTGTCAGAGCGGGCTTTGTTTACCTCTATACTGTCGGTCTTACCGCTACCCCGCCTCCTGCAGAGCTCCGCCCCCCCCCCCTGCATCCCTTCCCTCACCGCTGATTGGTGGGAAGGGACGCGGGCGGGACCGGAGCTCTGCAGGAGGGGGTGGGAGCGCCGAGACTGACAGGAGCAAGGTAAACACAGCCCGCACAGTGCGGCTGTGATTTATGGGGTATTGCAGAGCGCAGGGGTGCTTAGGGGCGATCTAGATAGCAACAGAGGCTGGGCTCTATAGACAGACCCAGCCTCTGTATGTGGATTTCATTCCCAGAACTCACCTCGGGTTCTCTTTAAAAACAATAAGAAATTATATATAAAGTCTGTGCATTGTAACTGTATTACAACCTGCAGTGATGGGTGCCATGGGGATTGCTGACCACATCTGTTCTTTGTGTCTATAGCCCTCCAGGTAGACTGACATTCCCACAACACTGTTACTGGTAGAGGGGTGTCATCCCAGGAATCTGTCTGGTGTGCCTATGCTTGAAAATGGCCCTGCTGTTACTCCAGGATGAAAAACTGCACGCAGCTGGTCCTTTGGTTGTGAAAGCTACAATAAAGAGGCACTGTAGTGACATAGTTGAATGCAATACAATTATTCAGGATATCCACTTTAACTGTAACATTCCTGTCTTCTTTCCACTTTAGAATTGCTGTGTACTGTATTGAATGTAGCCCTGCCCACCCAGTAATGTTTAGCCTAAGCTGCTTAGGTCCCCATCCCCTCCCCCTCAAGAATTCTGGAAGACCATGTATATTGTGTACTGGCTTAGAAACATTCAGTAACAGAACATTCTGCAGAGATCACCCGACAGGACTAAAGATATCACCACCTGTTATACATTTCAGAATGTAAATCAGGGAGAGGAAAGATTTTACAATAAGCAAATGCCGAGTAAATAATCTATAAATGAATATTGTAAAAAATAATAATAATCATTTTATTCATTATAGAATCTTCTCTGCAGTTCCTCTTTATGAGAAATGTGTGTTTCAAAATACTGCAGGACCTGAAGGACATATACAAAATAAGCTACAGAATACAATGTTGCAAAGGCTGGAGCTGAAAAACAAGATATTTATCGAAAAATTCAGAAAAAAATATTTTTTTCTCAATTCTTTTGGATTTCTCTATGCAATCAATCATTGTTTATTAATTAAGGGAAAGTTGATCGATTTGGTTATATCCTGTATGACCCCCTGGCTTGATTCCAGATCTTCCTCTCCATCTTGGTTCAGGTGGTTTTGTGACATTTAAAAATGGTAACATTTGTAAAGCACTGTGGGGTTCAAAGCCCTGCACATTCTTCAGGTTCTCTTGCTCCCCCTCTCAATGCCACAGAGCTCACATTTGTAGGTGCACACTCACCATCTAGTGGTCATTTAAAGGAACTGCTGTCCAAACTAGCCAAAACCTACCTGATTCTTTTAAAGCGGACCCAAACCCAGAGGCGGGACAAGGTCCTCCAGCACCCAAGGCTGAGACACCAAAGTGCGCCCCTCCATCCCTCCCACCCCAGCCATCACACACTGATTGCTATTAGACTAAGAGGCGCCACAGGGCCCACAACCTCCCCAACACCTTAATATCTAGTTATCTGGCTTGCAGTCACTGCTATGTATCCCCTTTTCTTATTTCTTTCTGTTTCATATACAATTAGAAATGACAGCTGAATGAATTGTGCGCCCCCTCCTACACTGCGCCCTGAGGCTGGAGCCTCTCCAGCCTATGCCTCGGCCCAGCCCTGCACAAACCAAACATTTTTTTAAATTAAAATATTTAGTTGCAGCACTCTGACACATACAAAGATAAATAAACACTCCTTCAAACCTATGAACATTTCAGTGCATGCTTTTTACCCTTCTCTTTTCATAACTAGGGTTATACTGGGGGCAGCCATTAGCAATTCCTCCATTGCCAGACACCATCTACTCCACCAGTTTGCCGGATTTTGTCCCAGCAATTTGAAAGGAAGGGAGGGGTTCCTCCAATAAATGTAAAATATTTTATATTTGTCATCATGCAGCTGAAAAAAGGCTGCTATTTATTATTATAATTTAGAAAATAGATTTTATTTCTGAAATCTTGTATTTTTAATTTGGGTCCTCTTTAATCTTATCAACAGTGCTAACCTACTGTATTTAGGGATGCCCAGTTCACTCTCTAAGTACCTAATTAACAGGTGTATTAGTTGCTGCCAAGCTTAAAAGGACCACTATTGCGAAAACATTTTAATGTAATTAGAGATGGCCTGAACGGTTCGCCGGAGAACTTGTTCGCGGGAACTTAGCTGGTTCGAGTTCACTGTGAACTGCGAACACTTAGCGAGATGGACCCTCCCCCTATACTACATCATTGGGCTAAACTTTGACCCTCTTCAAGCCTGGTGTGACAGACCCAACTCCAACTATAAACGCCTGCTTACGTGAACTACAGCAATGGATGAGTGACAACTGGCTGAAACTAAATGCAGACAAAACTGAAGTCCTTCTGATCGGAGGGCAGCACATGACAACAAAACAACTTAACTTACAGTCTTCACCACTGGGAATAGGAAGCACAGATCTACACAGCTCTGATCATGTGCGTAGCCTGGGAGCATGGGCGTCCGCACATATGGCAAAAACGGGCGCCTGCCTCCCCCTGGCCACCCGCTGCCCCCCCCCTCTAGCCGCCGCTCCCCCCCCCCCCTCCTCTAGCCTCGTCAGACCTCGATCAGGCGGCGACCAATAGTGCGGGCGCTAGGACCTAGCACACCGCACTGATATGCGGAAGTGACATCACTTCCGCATATAGAGTGTGGTGCGTCCGTGCGCCCACTCTTATTGGTCGGGTCGCCCACTGATCGAGGTCTGATACGCTGCTGGCTGCAAGATGGGTGCGGCGGCGGCTAGAGGGGGGCTCCTGTCGCTCACTACCATTGGGGGTCCCTGTCACTCACTACCTAAACGGGGGTCCCTGTCACTCACTACTTAAACGGGGGTCCCTGTCACTCACTACTTAAACGGGGGTCCCTGTCACTCACTACCATTGGGAGTCCCTGTCACTCACTACCTAAACGGGGTTCCTGTCACTCACTACTTAAACGGGGGTCCCTGTCACTCACTACCATTGGGGGTCCCTGTCACTCACTACCTAAACGGGGGTCCTTGTCACTCACTACTTAAACGGGGGTCCCTGTCACTCACTACTTAAATGGGGGTCCCTGTCACTCACTACCATTGGGAGTCCCTGTCACTCACTACCTAAACGGGGGTCCCTGTCACTCACTACTTAAACGGGGTCCCTGTCACTCACTACTTAAACGGGGGTCCCTGTCACTCACTACCATTGGGGGTCCCTGTCACTCACTACCTAAATGGGGGTCCCTGTCACTCACTACTTAAACGGTGGTCCCTGTTACTCACTACTTTAACAGGGGTCCCTATCACTCACTACCATTGGGGGTCCCTGTCACTCACTACCTAAACGGGGGTCCCTGTCACTCACTACTTAAATGAGGTCCCTGTCACTACTTAAACGGGGGTCCCTGTCACTCACTACCATTGGGGGTCCCTGTCACTCACTACCTAAATGGGGGTCCCTGTCACTCACTACCTAAACCAGGTCCCTGTCACTCACTACTTAAACGGGGTCCCTGTCACTCACTACCATTGGGGGTCCCTGTCACTCACTACATAAACGGGGGTCCCTGTCACTCACTACTTAAATGGGGGTCCCTGTCACTCACTACCTAAATGGGGGTCCCTGTCACTTCCTAACCTGGGGACGCCTGTCACTTTCTAACCTGGGGGACGCCTATCACTAACCTGGGGGGTCCCTGTCATTTTCTAACCTGGGGGACGCCTATTACTAACCTGGGGGATGCCTGTCACTAACCTGGGGGGTCCCTGTCACTTCCTAACCTGGGGGACGCCTGTCACTTCCTAACCTGGGGAGTCCCTGGCACTTCCTAACCTGGGGGACGCCTGTCACTACCTAAACTGGGGGGCTCCTGGCACTACCTAAACTGGGGGGCTCCTGGCGTGACCTAAACTATCCAGGCCAGCCAGCCCAGCATCACCACCAGCCAACCAGCCCAGAATCACTGTCAAAAAGGCCACAGCATCACCTGTCAGGCCAGCATTTACTTCAACTAGCCAAGCACAGCCCAGCATCACCGCCACCCAACCCAGCCACAGCATGACCGCCAGCCAGCCCGGCCACAGCATCACCGCAAGGCCTTTCAGCCCACACATCATCCTTAATCCATCCAAAAACAGTATTGCCAGGCACCGCAGCCAGTAGAGGAGAATTGAGAAGCCAGGTGAGAGGTGTCTACCATATTAAGGGGGCATTCTGCCTATTTATGTGAAATGCTGTCTATTTATCTGTCTCATGACTGCTGAATTTGTGTTGGTGGAGCCTCCTGATTTGTTGGGGGCCTCATGATTGCTGAATTTGTCTAGTTGGGGGCATCATAATTGCTGAATTTGTCTTGTTGGGGGCCTCATGATTTGTTGGGGGCCTCAAGATTGCTGAATGTGTCTTGTTGGGCGCCTCATGATTGCTGAATGTGTCTTGTACGGGGCCTCATGATTTGTTCGGGGCCTCATGATTGCTGAATTTGTCTTGTTGGGGGTCACATGATTGCTAACTGCAAGACCATGGGAAAAGCTGAATCATCATCATGAGACAATAGCATTAAACCTACTTTTTTAGCTTTTTAAAACAGAAAATAAAACTGGGAGGTACTAAAAAAAAAATACATTTTTCAGGAGTAGGATGGATGAAATTATTGTTTATCTTCACAGTTTATTTTCAACTTGGATTTTCCAGAATGTTCATGTATCAGTTAAAACGTTTCTATTTAGTTTAAATTGCTGTTGCCACTTTGCGATAGATAAGTGACTTTTGGGTTGCAGTTTGGGCACTCGGCCTCCAAAAGGTTCGCCACCACTGTCCTAATCTAATGTCCCACATTGCTAAATTCATGTAAATTTGTCTTCACCCGTGGCCACACCCACATTCTGGTCCATGGCCACACCCATTTTGGTCCATGGCCACACCCATTTTTCGGCACAACGTAACCCCTGTATTTTTCGGCACACACTACCAAACTGAAATCCTTGTCGCCGCACCACTTCTTCCCCACCTTTTTGCCCCCCCCCCGGAAAATTTTCTGCGGACGCCCATGCCTGGGAGTTTTAATTGATGGGGATTTAAACTTCAGAACTCACATCTCTGCTGTGGTGAAATCATCCTATTTTCACCTTAAGAACATTTCAAAAATCAAGCACCTCATCCCCCCAGAAGATCTACCAACCTTAGTTCATGCCTTCATTACCTCCCTACTGGACTACTGCAATGCTCTCTACACTGGCCTTCCAAAAAAGGACTTGTAGCGCCTACAGCTGATACAGAATACTGCTGCCAGACTGCTAACCAACCAACCCCATCACTGCCACATGACGCCAGTCCTGCACTCCCTATACTGGCTACCTATAGAATGGAGGGTCCTATTCAAGATCGGCCTACTGACATTTAAATCACTGAATAATCTGGGCCCTGGATACATAAAAGAAATGTTGCAGCTGCGTAGCAATCCCCGCATTCTCAGATCCACAGGTTCTAATAATCTAGTTCTAAAAATCAGAGTGCACTTGGAAAATTTTGGTCCCAGAGCCTTCTGTCATGCTGCCCCTACGTTTTGAAACTCCTTACCTCAACAGATCAGGACAGTTCCATCCCTGGACATGTTAAAATCCAGACTGAAAACCCACCTGTTCAGTTTGGCATTTGCAGAAATATAACTTTTGTTGTGTAAATACTTCATCCTACTACCAATTACTGAATCTGAGAGAGCCTAAGCGCTTTGAGTCCTATGGGAGAAAAGCGCTATAGAAATGTTATTGTATTCTGTTGTATTATTGTACATCACAGTCAGCAGACACATGGCAGCCAATCAGGCTGCACTCCCTCCTGGAGCCATGTGCTCACTCTGTGTGCTGCTGTATTAGTGAGAGAAGGGAGAGACATTGGAGAGATATTGGCCCATATGCAATTACCTTTTTCACCTGAGTTTTCTCCAAGGAGATAATTTTTCATCTTCGATTTAAAATAACTTTCCAGCACTTTTCAACTAAAAAAGTACAAAAAAGTTATTTAGAGCATTTTCTTGCTTTCTGGTAGCTTAAAAGGCATTTTATTGGCAAGTTTAAAAATATCACCTAGGTGAAAACTCAGGAGAAAAAGTTAATTGCATATGGGCCATTGTATTATAGCAGCAGTCACTGCATACCTTTTCCCTGCACCTGTGTGACTGCACAATTGTATTATAGCAGCAGTCACTGCATACCTTTTCCCTGCACCTGTGTGACTGCACAATTGTATTATAGCAGCAGTCACTGCATACCTTTTCCCTGCATCTGTGTGACTGCAACATTTTATTATAGCGGCAGTCAGTGCATACCTTTTCACTGCACCTGTCTAACTGCACATTGTATTATACCACCAGCAGTCAGGTCAAAAAAGTGTTCAGTACCTCACCTTTATTAAAATTAATGAGGCATGGATCCCGGAGGGCTACTGCCTGCCCAAAGACAGCATCTCTGCCTGCACGCAGTGCGACTGCCTGCCCCAAGACTAAGTCAGTCCCCACACAGCATCTCTGCCTGCAGGCCGCTTGACTGCCTTCTCCACCACCACCAACAGGGTCCAGGACTCCAGGTGGATTCCTGAATTTTTATGGCCGCTGCTGCTAGCAGCGGCTGCTACCAAACATAATAATATTTTTTCTGGTGCGTGTACATGCCTAATTTTTCTGGCTGCACTGCGGCTGCAACAATTTACATGTGTCAATTCCCCTTCGTGATCATTACCTTGCCGCGGTGAAGGGGCTTGCGTATAAAATTGACCTATATTAGTGTGTTGGGGGGGGAACACCCAAGATAATAAGGTTGTTGCTTCATTGTAGACAGACAAATTCGATCAGCTGGACAGTCACTGTTGTTCTGTCATTGCGCTACTTCAGCCCGACCATATGGGCTTGAAAACCGCCATCGCCTGCACTCTCGCCATGGTGCGCACCAGTCCAGCATGGCCATCACTACACAAACAACTGTTTGTGTTGCGTTACACAGTGAGTTTATTCTGTCAGTGTGAAGCAGTACACTACTTACACTAACTGCTGATCCATGTATACACGCAGGATGTTTTCAAGCACTTTAGGCCTCCAATTTAGCAATGCAATGTGATTTCTGCCTTTTAGGGATTATAACCCTGCTGTGCATCAAATCCGTAATTTTCCTCGTGGCTTTTGGCATGTATCCCACTCCGCCATGCCCCCCTCCAGGTGTTAGACCCCTTGAAACATCTTTTCCATCACTTTTATGGCCAGAAACGGTGTTTGTAGTTTTTCAAGTTCGCCTGCCCATTGAAGTCTATTGCGGTTCGAAAAGTTTGCAGGTTCGCAAACTTTTTCGGAAGTTTCAAGTTCGAGCTACGCGAACTGAAAATCGGAGGTTCGAGCCATCTCTAAGAGTAATATGCACTATAAATTACTTTTTTTTACCATTGTTGCTGTCACTTAAAGTAGATGATAAAAAGCTGACAGATGCTTGACTTGTCCATCTCTTCATGGGGGATTCTCAGTATTTTCTTTATTCTTTACAAAAAGCGCTCCTCTGGAACGTCCATCACTGCTATCACCCACCATCCGCCAATAAGATCAGAAAGGTCTAGAGGCTCTCCTGGCACTGTTGCTCCACGTTGCTCTGCACCGACCCGCTGCACCAGCCAAGACTGTTGCTATTCTCCTACAGCTTCCACTACGCAAGATAAACACTAAAGCCCAAGCAAAAGCTTCTTCATAGCTCTCGCCAGGGCTCCCCATTGGTCCACTCAGTGGGCCAATCAGAATCATTCACAGGATTTTGGGAATGATTCTCTCATTGGACAAGGTGCTCATCCCCACCTCCAGTGTCCAGGTGGATGTTGGGGTAACTACCCTCATGTATGTAGGGATAGGTCCTAGGAAGCTTATGTTGGAATCTGGGAGCCCCCTTTTCAGAGTCCCCTTTAATAAGGGGACCCCCAGATGTTCCAGGTTAATAAGTACAGAGGGTCACTTTTGCCTCTATACCTATTTAGTGTCAAAAGTACACTTACACGTTATTAAAAGGAAAGAGAAATTTCTTCTGTATCTTTATGCTTCCTACCCCAACAGTGCTGCTCCTCTCGGCAGCTGGGTTAGCAGTGCGGCATACCATGGAGCAGGAGAGGCAAGGAAAAGAACAATGGGCTCGGCCAAGATGATCCAGCACCCAGGATCTCTCGGTGACACACATTGGGGGCACTGTAAACATTCTTAGCAGAGAACCCACCAACCAGCCACCTCAGCTGAGGACCCTCAACCGTGAGTGTGTGCGAGGCTTTAGTCTTTAAATTGTTCTTACTTGTTGTTATTGTTAGACCTAGCATCCTGTGAAATACAGTACAATATACAGTAGAATCCCATTATAGTAAACTCCAAGGAGCCAGGAAAAGCAGTTTACTATATCAGAAGTTTACTATATCAGGATTGGTCATACATTGTATATTTATACAGAAGCATTTGCTGGGACTGGAGGTTTACTATATCCAGAGGTTTACCATATCAGAGTTTCTATAACGAGATTCTACCGTAAACATACAAAAAAACACTGAAAATGTGTTGCAAAATTACAAAGAGATCACAGCTCTCACAATTAATTTGCCGTTTCAATTTTAAGAGCTTGCTGCTTGCAAGCTTTCTTTTGATCTTACAACACTTACCACAGTTCTTTAGCTTGAAAAGTGGGTGATTTGTTGGTAGAGGTTCTGGCACTGTAACATCAAGACCAGCAGCTGCAATCTCTTTAGTTGCCAAAGCATCATATAGATCCTCCTGATTCACCACAGCCCCCCTGTGTGGTAGAGATACATAGTGTATAGTAAAACCCCAAGTTGAACACAATGAAAATGATTTACCTAGGATTTCCTGAGTAGAGAAAGTTGTAAAACACACAGAAAAAAAATAAGTGAAAAAGCAAAAACAGAGCTGCATTTTGAACATTTTCCATTGGGAGGGAAAGGTTTGCAAGTGATAAAAAACTTGCTGCATATGAGTCTCCTATTGCTCCTGCATTGCACAAATGATACCAGCTGACTCAGTTGTAAAATGAAAGCTCTCAATGCCTGTGTAAATTTGAATTCACTTGGCCTGTTGATTAACGTTATTAATTACATTTATTAATATAATAATACTTTAAAAGACAGCAACATTAAAACTGGTACAACACCCTAACCATATTCTCACCTTTCTTTTAACCCTTTTGTACCATGCAGGAATCTAAAAGTCCCCTTTAATAACACATACCTGCACACACCTTTGCACTACCTGTAGAATAGCAGTGGGTGGAGATTAATACAGGAAATATATTGTCTCCAGTTTACTTTGAACAGCAACAGAATAAACAATGTTTAAGTAAAAAGTTGTCACCGTTTTATGTGCTGGCTTGTGAAAGGTTTACTTTTGATGGATACTGCATGATCTGGTTAGTACTCCACAAGTTTATTCCTGACAGATTTTATTTAGTACTGTGGAGGCACCTTGTACCAGAGTAGCATTTCATATAAGTAGAATCTTCTTGATTAGCTGTTGTTAACTCATATTTGCCAGGTTAGGAGCTCCTCACTAACCACTTTCTCACCACAACTGCAGGATAATACTGTAACTACACAGCATAAACATGCACCCTTAGTTGGATAGTGCGATGTGGAGATTGTCAATACATTTTAAGAAAGAGTGGCACTTTCATAAGTCCAGGTAACAAAAAGGGTTTATTCACATGTTGTAGATCAAGTTCACTCAACCTCACATTTGCAAATGAAGCACCTGTCGCCTGCCCCTAAAATATTCTCACTGATGTATTCCTTCTTCGTGTAGGATGCAACTTACCGTAAATGCTTGTGTGTGCCCTATATCCGGAATAGACTTTTGTAATATCCTTCTCTGTTGTCTTCCAATTAACTAGCTCACATTTTTCCAGTCCATCCCGGGCTCTGCTAATGACTAATACATTTATCTCCCCACTCCTCAGGGGCTGCTTCACTTTGTTCCTCTGCTGGTTTCCCATCAGATCAAAGATCCAGTTCAAGCTTCTAACTCTTACCTACAAAGCCCTCTCCAATCTGGTTCCTTCATACATCACCATACACATTTCAAGATATCATGCCAAGAGCACTCTACACTCTACTAGTGATCTTTTCCTCATTCATACTAGTCACCTCTTCCTACTACCACATACAGGATTTCTTACATGCTTCTCCCATCCACTGGAACTCGCATCCTAAATCATTTTGACACCACACTCTCCAACTTTGTTAGTATTCAAACCCAACCTAAAAACCCACTTTTTCAAGTAAGCATACAATCTGACCTAGGCCATCATACCTGGTTACTGAACCACAATAGTTTGCAGCTACTGTAAGCTATAAAGCACACAGCTCCATCTTATGTGCAGCTTACTTGTCTCCCCTTCCCCTAGTTACCTTGTATGTCAACAATCTGAATTAATGCTTTTCATTTGAAGAGTATAAAATAAAAAAAAATAGAATCACAACCCCTTGTCTAAACATGTTGATTTGCAAATTGTCTAAACCAGGGGTTTCAAACTCGCGGGCCATTTGCAGCTCTCGATACAATATTTTGTGGCCCGCACCAGCAATAGCTTCCTTATAGTTCGCTTCAGTGCTCCCAAGTAATCCTCCACATCCCCGCCGCTAAACGAGGGCTGCAGAGCCCCCAAATCGCCCGGGGGGCAATCCGCCGGCATTTCTTGGAAGGGGCAGAGCTTTCAGCTTCAGCTCTGACCCTCCTGAAAGCTCTGCCCCTTCCAGGAAATGCCGGCGGATTTCCCCTTGGGCGATTTGGGGGCTCTGCAGCCCTCGTTTTGCGGCGGGGACACGGCGGATTACTTGTAATGGGAGCACTGAAGCGAACTGTAAGGTAAAATGTTTAAAGATGATACCGCGCTTGGAACTGTTACCTAAAAATAATTAAAAATGTCTCTTAAAATCATGGAGCGCAAATAGCAGAAAAGTCACTTAACTTTGTAATCTGTTGTAAACATATAAGATAATCGCCGTAGGCGGAGGTGCAAGGAAGTGCTGGGTTGAATGGTGGCGCGGATTGGCGTCTTTGATGTCTTGCAGAGGCTGATGCTGTGGGAGCGGTGTCCCGGGAACACCATATGTTACACGCTTGTTACCTCTGAAGCATTGTGAGTGCAATATGTGTTTTTAAAAATTCTTTTTAATAAATAGTATTACGTTATAGTCGCCCCCTTTTGAGTTTTAGTTTATTTCTGAATGGAGGTCTGAGAGGAACTCTGAGGACATTGATGCTTCTTATTAAAGGCTGGGAACCTGCAATACCCCCCAAAAGCGATTTAAATACCTCTTAACTCAGAGGTTTCCTGGGTGAGTGCGGGTTAATTGGGGGGGCGGGGTGCCTGTCATTCACGAGGTGCTGTGTTGGTGGGAGAGGATTACTGGTCCCACTGGTGAAAGTGGTGAAGGGAATCTGAGAAACTGACTGTGTTGCCCTATGAATTTTTTTTCCTGTTTTTGTCTCCTTTTAAAGTGTTTGCTTTTGGTGGCCATTGGATGAAATATCCACTCAAGTGAACTGGGTTGCATCTCTTTGGGACTATAAGCTTGCAGCGCGATTATCTTATATGTTTATAAGGTAAAATAGGCAAAATAGTTCGCTTCAGTGTAAATTTGATTTTGAAATAAAAATCAATGCAAGGGACAGGAGCTGCTGATTGTGAAATCCCTTATGCGGCCCAGCCTCATCCTGACTTTGCCTCCTGCGGCCCCCAGGTAAATTGAGTTTGAGACCCCTGGTCTAAACCCTATACAATACTGGAAACAGAACTAAGACAATATACCAAATGATGAAACTGAGAAATGTTATTATTTTATGAAAAAATATTTGGGCTTTACGCTAGCAACAGAATTAAAAAAAAGTTGCAAAAAAAAAAAAAAAACCAACACAATCTTGGAAGGTTACTGTAACTATACGCTCAAATGTTTTATATATCATATTTGTTTTCTTACCTGCTGGTATTAATGAAGATTGCACTGTTTTTCATGTTGGAGAAGAGCTTTTTGTTGCAAATGCCTTGTGTAGCAGGAGTTAGCGCACAGCAGACAAGAAGAAAATCTGACTGTCTGGCCAGTTCCTCTAAGGATACTGCAAAACAGCATAACAACAACTCAGTAAGCATGATTTACAAAGCTATTCAATAGCTGTAAAGAAATGCAGACACAGAAATAACCTAGCAAGTCAGGTAATGCCGTTCTATATTTGTAGAAAAATTATTTGTAGTAGAATTAGCCCTACAGCACAAACCAATGATGGTGGGCAGGGGAGAGGCGAGAACAATGCAATCATTATTGTGCCCCTGTACCCACGCTGGTCTGACCGCCCAATTCTTGGCCATGGCATTCGTTATCATCTGCCACCTCCAATTTCAGTCCAGCTTAGGTATGGGCCTTAACATAGGCTTGTCTTTATCTGCTGATCAGCTGGTATAGTGACCCATATCATTATGGAATAGCCCCCTAAATTTCACAGTTGTTTGATTTCAGGGTTGATAGATTGAATATGTGATATTAATGGAAAATTTCATTTTCACACAAGAACAACAACATTATTTATTCAGTGTCCTTTCAAATAGGAACTAATACAGAATGAACACTTACCAAATGTGGCATGTATCTTTGCTGCCAAATCATCCCTTGGTGCAACATCATTGTAAATGAAACTCTTGACACCAAATGGCTTCAGACGGTTCACAATGGCTTCACCTTAATGGATATGACAATTGTTTTAGAAATATAGCCTACTAAAAATGTATTCATGGTAGCATTCTATATCAGTAGCATACAAAACATTAATAACATAATTTGCTTAAAGGAACACTATCGATTAACATGTTTTTTTAAACTGGGATTGAGAGAGTTCCTGAAGTGCTGGTAAATAATGATGTATATATTTCACTTGCTTATCTCCTTTGTTAACTGTATCAAATTCTTTTCACTCTTAACTGATGGCAAGCCTGCTCAAATCTGACAGCAGAGTGTAACATAAGGGGAGGGGGAATTCCCTCACAGTGCATCTGTTAACCCTGTGTGTGAGAGAAAGCTCTCAGTAGCTGCAGCTGCCTGTGTCCTGTGTCTCTGACTGAACTGTCTGCAGAGAGCAGAGGAAATGCAACTTGTTATAAACATTTTTAATTGTCTATGACACCACAGCTTTTCATACTTTTTTTTTTGCTTTCAGAGAAAAATACTCTGTAGTCTGATATGCAAAAAAAAAAAACAACAACACTGGCTGTGCATTGAAGCAGACACCCCTTTTGAGAATGATTTGTCCCAATAGAGCTAAATCCTACACATAATGAATTAAACTTGTGCCTCTGATATTTAACATGAAAAGTAGGAAAATGTTTACACAGCTACTTAGACATTATTTGTACATTGTCATTTTAGAACACTTGCTTTAATAGTATTCCTTTAAAACATTTGCCTAAAATGGATCCAAACTAAAACGCCTTGTGCAATATTCAAGATTACATTTTAATATGAAATGTTATTTTTTAAATTATAAACATTAACTACTTACAAGCTGAAGCCCTCCCCCTCCTTAGCATTCAGCAGAGGCAAGTGATCTGGCAGCATCTTGTTGCATGCTGGGACAACTGCTGCACAGGCTCCCAGAATCACTAACACAAGCAAAATCGCTGAAAAATTGCATACATTTGCATTTGTGTTTGCTAAGATTGTGATAGCCTGATTTTGGTGCAGCAAACCACTTGTCAAAAATTGAGTGAGGTTTAGCTATATAGTATTGTTGTATTTTCTATTTATAATGCTGTGGGTGCAATAGGTCCAAAGCTCTTTCTTAATTAATGTACATGATGTAGAGGCGCCAAAGTGAAATAAAATTGTTAAAATCCCATTTAAAAATAGAGGAGGTAACAGTAAACTTACCTCCTCTCTGAGAAATCAATGGTGAGGTTAAGAGCTGCAGTGGCATTTCTGCCAGGTTATTCATGTTCACATAACAAAATTTAGATGGTTCTCCATAACTTAACTAGGTACCCAGTATTATACCTCCCACAAGCATGGGCTTAAGTCATACATTTCCATACCATGCACTGATGATTTTCAGAGACTCTAAAACAGTTGTATGCAAGTGGTATAGATATGTGAGAATTCAATGATCCTAAAAGCAAGTCTGGCCACAAGAGCAAAAAGAAATGATTTGCATGACTCCACCCACTGTTTTGAAGTGATACATTGTTGTGTTTTTTCTTTTTGAATACCTGCTGAAAGTAATCATCTACAATTACTTCCTGTTTTAGCAATGTGATACTGTATATTGAAGTACATTATACTTTTTTTTTTTATTAAAAACAGGCTTCCAGTCTATAAAGAAATACATTTTATCCAAGCTTATGTACAAAATTACATAGTTTATATAACGCTACTAAGCTCACATCAGTCAGTCTTCTATAGGTAAAGTTATGCCTGTACATTACAGATATTACATATATTCCACAATAATACTGTCTCATTCAAAAATGCAGGCGGCATCTAACATTATTACTTCGCAGGACTTAGCACATTTTCGTCATAGTCTGGTGACTGTGTACACAATATCAAAGCTACTTTAATATTTATCCAGCAATAAAAAGAAGAAAATAACTTGAATAAAGTAAATTACATTTTGCCTTCACGATTTTGCTACTCACCTATCCTGCCCAAGCCAAGAATACCCACTGTACTTCCAGAAAGCCCACTTCCACACATCCACAAAGGCTTCCATGTGCCCCATCCACCACTGAGAATGACAAAATTATGAGTTGTGGAGATTGTTTCACAAAACATGGATTAGTAAAAAACCTGCACAAATATAAAGCCGTTCCCTACAGCATCCACTTTAAAAGATACCTGAAGCAAGAGGAATATGGAGGCTGCCATATTTACCGTGAACAAGTGTATCCAAATAGATTAGGGTGGCAGAATTGGCTTTTTTTCAAAGGAGTTCCAGTGATAGACTCTATTTACGTTTATTAAAGGATTTTAGAAAACCTCAACTGCAGGCACTGTAAAAAGTCGTTTGAGTAAGTCATTACGCTAGCTTCAGTTTTACTCCCCAGAGTATTGTTGTCCTATCAGCTTTGGAAAGTGCCTTCTCTATTCAAAACATAATAGTTCTGATCAAAAAGCTGTTTCTACTGGTAGATAGGCACAGGGGCCCATATGCAATTGCCTTTTCACCTGAGTTTTCTCCTAGGTGATATTTTCACTATTTGCAAATAAAATGCATTTTAAATTACCAGCAAGCAAGAACAAACTAAAAATAATTTTTATAGTAGTTTTTTAACTACTTTTTGGTACTTTTTAAATTGGAAAATGCTGTAAAGTTATTTTAAATGCAAGGTAAAAACGTATCTCCTAGGAGAAAAATCAGGAGAAAAAGTTAATTGCCATGTCGTTTCAAGTTTGTGTTTTTTTTTTTTAAATAACAAATCGTGATGTCTTTTTAAAGTGACCCTTCCTCTTGATCTAAAGGGGCCAATTCCACTAAGTGCAAATTCGTAATGCGAATATTCTCAATGAAACTGTAACCAATGCATGTCAATAGAGTCATTTCCATTGAATGCAAATTTGCCATTGCGGTGCAATGCAGAAAAAATATGGATTACATGCTGCAGATTTCTGCGGCATGCATCCGCTTCCCATACAATGATTGATGACCGCATACGGATTTCCACGCTAACATTCGCGGATACAACCTGGAAATCCGCACCCAGAAAAACAGATGCAGAATGCAATATGATAGTGGAAATAGGCCCAAAATCAAGAACTGAACTTAGATTTGGGAAACACGATACTTAAATTTCTCTGCTGTTAGGGATGTGTTGTTGAAATGTGACAGAGAAGGAAAGAAAGACAGCATTTTCTGTGCAGTTGCCTGCTTCACTTTATGATATAAACCCTAATAAGACGAGGCAATGAAAAATGTTTTTTGTTACTTTTTTAGCTGTACTTGTGAAACGTTTTCTGCCCAACCTTTATTGTTTATTTTTAGATTTCTTTATTTACATAAAAGCAGGATTTAACCTATTATTAGGTTGTCAGCAACTTTGCAGGTGAGGTCATGTGAATGCATGTCTGGGTGTGCATGGCCTTATGGCCAGGTGCAGATATTCCATTAGAGATAAATTTGTCTCTTGGTCGAATCTGCCCATACTCGTTCTAATGTATGGGCACCTTTATATAGTCCACTGTTTTAAACAGCATCCAATCACAGCATTGTATTCAAACTGACCAATCACAGTAAGATTCACATTGAAGGACCTGATGGGGAACTTATGCTGCTGGAGGGATTGACGGACATTGTTCCCTGGGATGAGCTCGAAAAATCTGAAGAATCTTGGGAAGCACCACCCTTTGCATTAGGATCACGAGGTCCCTTCGGTCCACGTCACGGTTTGGGTCTTGGCTTATGTGCCGGTCTCTGCCAATTATAGATATAACCGGAGGTGTAAGCATATTCATCATGGTGAAATTTTTCCTGTTTGATTGCTTCAATTTTTTTTGATGTGTTTCAAGATGAGTCATCAATTCATGCGAAAATATTTGGTATGCCTCCGCAGAGATAAGTTTTTGTAATTTCGCTTTCAAATCTATTTGCTGTTTAGTTAGTTTCGGTAATTCTTCCTGTAAAGTGAGCAACATAGCATCAAACAACGCCTTGTTCCATATTAAGCTCCATGTGTGACAGAACTTTTGATCACTTGGGAACATTATCGGCGATACGTTGGATCACATGCCTCGTGGTATACGTCCCAGTCTGCGATATTATACCAAAGTTTTGGCATTCAGCTCTAGGTTGATATGTGCTTTGGCCACTCTCAGAATCTGCTTTTTGATAGTCTTTTCATCAGCCATGTTGAGGAACAAAACTTCACCAGATATTTGTGAAACAATCCTTGAAGCTTCCTCTGGCGAGTAAGAAAAGGTAAGTGCATCCAGATTAGCTTCCTCCATCCTGGACTTATATGGTGGGTGCTCACGTAATGTGCTGTAGAAATCCAATAAAGAACATAACGGAGCACAGCAACACCCAGAATTTGTTGCGACGTGCCTCGGTCGATCCGGCAGCACCCTGGATCATCACTAGTTTGACGCACATACAGTTCCCTATCAGGTCAGCCGGGTGGGGAATTGTTGCGTCATTAGCTTTGGGTGGCGCATGTGTATTTTTGTACGCATCTGACGCGTACGGAGAGGATGTGTGTCACAGGTTTGGCGACCTATCAGTGTGTAGCAGCATAAGTTCCCCATCAGGTCCTTCAATGTGAATCTTACTGTGATTGGTCAGTTTGAATACAATGCTGTGATTAGATGCTGTTTAACACAGTGGACTATATAAGACTGTCAATTTGTCTGTTTGATGTCAGACCACATATAGCCTTGCTTGAAAAAGGAGCTATACACTTTGAAACGTTGCTATATGATGGCATACTAAAAAAGAGCTATTTCAAGACAACGGTGCCGGTCCTCTTCCTTCAAGCATTGATTTGAATATGTGTGATGTAGGGCCAGCTCATCTTTGTGGAAAGGCATCAAAAGGTAAGTGCAAATGCCGGATTACCATATCCACCAGCGGTACCGCGCAAGAGAAGAAAAAGATGCCAGGGGACCTCATGGGCTACAGGGGGCTGGAGGAAGCCCCAGGCACGTTCCTTTTGCTGGCACTGCTCAGGGTCACTTTAACTATCCATGTATAGCTCTACACAGATGCACAAGGGATCACTTTAACACAGTTGGCAAACGTATTATTTGCAGGGATGTGGAAGATCCTCCTAAGAAGCAATTCTCCACTGACTCAGGAAGTGTAAGTCGTGTGGGATAATTAAAGCCACTGTCTACCAAACGGATGCCTGACAGCTGGGATAATTAATCAGCTGCCAGCTAATTGATTAGCAGCTATTGGCTTTCATTGGCTAGCAGGACTTCCACTTCCTGGCATTTGTACATTAGTAAGCAAATTCCTAAACTGAAGGCAACCTCTGTTTTCAAATACAGAAATAGCAATAAATGTTTTAGTTAAAAGCAGCGTGCTCAGGGTTAATGCAGTTATTTGATGAACTTATCACACCTCTGTGGTACCGCCTTCTTTATTCTTAATAGTGAGAACTGTGTTGGTTATACAGCTAAAGATTGTTGGTCTCCTTTAAAGGACACTTGAAGTGAGAGAGATACAGAGGCTGCCATATTTATTTCCCTTTAAACAATACCAGTTGCGTGGCTATCCTGATGATCCTTTGCCTCTGATACTTTTATAGACCCTGAAAAAGCATTCAACAGATCAGGTGTTTCTGACGTTTTGTTAAATATAACAAGATTAGCTGCATGCTTGATTCTGGTGTGATTCAGACAATACTAGATCAAAAATAGATCAGCAGGGCTGCCAGGCAACTGGTATTGTTTAAAAGGAAATACATTTCGCAACTTCCATATACTTCTCGCTTCAAGTTCCCTTTAACTCTATAGGGCCATAGAAATCATGGCGCCATTAAAAAGCTGCACAATATGCACAAGTATCTATTTGCTGTTAGCATTAATTACATGACCTCTGTAACAAGGCATCCTTCTTTCAAATACATAGGTCAAAATGTGTATTTGTAACTAGCAGTGGGCAGGCAACTTTTTGTCACAATTTTTAAAAATGTTTTACTGCATCCCACGATACTTGTGCCACAATCTCTTTTGTATCTAAACAGTCAGCAATGTTTGGATAACATAAATTACATGCCTAAGGAAAATCAACCAGCTTTTGCTGCAATAAAACTTGGGCATTGCTTGGTCAAGTTTCCCCCATTACCTTCTTGCTTCATCCACAGCTTCAATCAGTCTTCGAGATGTTGCCAATAGAAGTGCCACAGTGAGCTCAGCCACAGCTTCTGTTAATACATCAGGTGTAAAGCCAACTCTGATCCCTCTGGTAAACAAAATGGTACAGGTAACAATATTTTAATAGAATCAACAAGACCAGTGGGACATATTTACCGTCTCTTATTTAAAGGAAACCTAAATTGAGAGGGATATGGATGTAATTAAACAATACCAGTTGCTTGGCTGTCCTGCTGATCTCTCTGGCTGCAGAAGTGGCTGAATCACAACCCTGAAACAGGCATGCAGCTAATCCAGTCTGACTTCAGTCAGAGCACCTGATCTGCATGCTTGTTGAGGGGCTGTGGCTAAAAGTATTAGAGACACAGGATCAGCAGGAGAGTCAGGCAACTGGTATTATTTTAAAATGACAAATCCATATCCTTCTCAGTTAAGGTTCCCTTTAAGAAACTGAGGTAAGAATTAGTTCAAGTAGTATCCTCAGAAGTAATAATGCAGAAGTAATCATGGTGGTACCTTATTGACTGTTGTGTGCAACACAGCATGCCTAAGGCAGAGCTTTCCCGCCCCTGTCCTCCAGAACCATTGTGCACAGGGGCGTAACAATAGACCCTGCAAGAGATGCCTCTGCAGGGGGACCCAGAAGCTGCAGGGCCCAGTGGGGGGAAAGTTTGAGAGACTGACAACTAAGGGCATGGAGAGAAAACGTATTCTGCTCTCGTACCATTGTTATATTGACTGCTTGTGTCCACCACACAGATAAGGAATCATACACACTTTGGAATGTGTACACTGTCCCTGCTCCCTAGGGTTCATAAAAAACATCTGTCTCACGCTGCAGCAAAGTTCTGATGACTTCATGTACAACGTTACAAACAAAGGAGTCACAGGTTGAAAAAAAGTTGTAGACCTTCCCTCAGAAGAGATTCCTAGATTCTTATCACACACAGGCTAGTGACCTTATGGTGTCTGATTACGGACACAGTGGAGTGGGTAAGACTGATGTCTGACTGTTGCTGCCTCATTGAGAGCTTGTTGTCTCATACTGAGTCCAAGATCCTGTAATAACAGTATCAATCAGTGAAATTCTGAATGTTTTCAAACAGGTTAGCCACGCCAGACGTCCATACACAGGCAATTTGTTAAGCTTGGAGGTGTAATCTCCACAGTCAGCATACAACACATAAGCTGACGTGAAGGAGGTACACACACCAGCACAAGGGATCAGGATATCCCCAGTTTAGTGGAGGAGAGGACTGACTCCAATAGGAGATTGTGGCGCACAGAGCCGGTGCAGATCCGAACAGCCACAAACAATACTTTCGTAATAACGTCTCAGCGCAAAGTAGCGCTGAGCGCATAAACCAGGACTGAGGAGATCAGAATAAGTAGACAGAATGAACGCTTGCTAGCTAGCGGCTACTTAGCGACAGCAAGCGTCCAAAACCAGACAGACTGGAATGAGGCAGCCAATGCGTTGCGGCGATGGCGTGCCTCACAAAGACAGGACAGGATAGTCAGAAAATAGCAGGATCGAGACAGATGAACGTAACACAGATAAATATACAATAAGTATGTTTTCCTAGCGTATTACAATTACAGCTATCAATGAAACTCTTTGTAAGGTCTGACTAACATATGTATATATCGGCAATGAACCGATATATGACATAAGCAGGAACGCTGACTAGGACTGGAGTAATACAGGGAACAGGACTCAGAAGGATTCGCTATCTCTTCGCAGAGATGAACGCAATCCACAAACAGGACCAGGAACAGGATAACTAGCTCAGCACGGGTGTTCACGGTACGCGCAAACTACCAAAACGTGCTGGAAAACTGACTAACTGAACACAGGAAATAAACAGTTCGTGTACGTATATATCAGTGACACTGATATATCAACGTAACACAAATACAAGGAAAATAACAAAATGCGCAAGTATGCGTATATATTGGCGATGAACCAATATATGACACAAGACAAGCAAGTAGCAACTTCTAGAACAAGAGCAGAACTAGGAGGACTCGCTGACCCCTTCGCAGGAGTCAGCGCAGTCCACACGGACCAGGAACGAGGTGGGGCACGAGCAGAGTAACAGATACAATCTGAGACTATGGTAGCCCATGAGACATTGCAGGAAGCAGTTCTTTATACTGAGGTCATCCAATGGGAGCAGACCTGCAGATTCCCACACAAGTGAATGGTAATTAATCACAGGCTGATAGCAGGAAAAGGCAGACAATGATATGCAGCCTGCAGGAAAGGGACTGCCCCTCCACTGCAGCAGACAATGTTTGTTTACACAAGAGCATGTCAAACTGTCATTAATTTCAGAGTGACTGCAGATGGAATCAGCAACTAGTTCAAGTGCAAACCAAACTATGCAAGAAAATGCATGTAATGACATCAGAACTGCTTGGGTTACAATACCACTGCAGCCAGCAATAAACGCTGCAGACATGATCATAACACAATTCAAATTGAATGACCTTAAAAATAAAAACACAGTGAGAGGTATGCTCTCATAGTGAGTACTGCCTCCACAGTTCACCCTTGTGCAAAACACACACTGTGCGAGGGAATAACTACCACCATGAGTGAGGGGATTGACACAACCCCCCTTTCATCCCCTGCTCACCGGATAATTTCTTTCCAGGGTGTGGTGGGAGGTGGACAGGCTCCGTTTACATATAAAACCAAATAAAATAAAAATATTAAAACATAAAATCAGCTGGACTCCACGACATACAGAATGCACCCATCCCACCTGCCACCCCTATTGTACATAAATAGTCAATTCGGTCTCCAAGAAATATATCGCGCTTGGACCTAACATAACCATACATTGTACCAGAGGCAGTATTCTCTGCATAAATTTGCATACAATACCTGCATCCCGGCCATACATGTAAATAAACACCACACACTGTCTACAGAGGTAGGTATTAACTACCTTATAACACGTATTGCATACCAAGAGCCATACCCTGTTCACAACGCACCATCACCCAACCTCCAAATGGTGCCATACCCAAAATGCAGCTCGCATTGTGTTTAATCATGCTGCATTACTAACAAAATAGACCGTAAACCCATATTGCTACCTCCTGCTGCAAAATAATGTGGAAGATCTATATAGCATGCTTATTTCGTACCGCAATACGGTCTAAATTACCCACCAACCCACACCCAACTACATGACACTCACTATATAATTAATCTATAGTTCGTACCGCATTACAGTCTGAATTGCACACAAACCCACAACTAGCTGCATAATATTCACTGTGTAGTTAATCCTGCCTCATGGTCTAATTAACCCCAAAATGAGGCCACACAGCGTACTTAATTCATAATACATGCTGTCTAAATAGTCCAAAAATTCACAACCTTCTTGCACACATCGCTATCTACTTTGCCCAATAATAATCTCTATCTCATTTATCCATAAAAATATCAAAACCCAACACTCTATGCATAACGTTGGGCCATCTATCTGTCCTTACCCCCCATGCCTAAAGAAATTACGTAAAACTTATTTCATAGTGCATTAGTATCTGAATCACCCATTTAACATAGGGCTTAGTTCGTACTGCAATACTGTCTGAATCACCCATTTACACTCATAGCAGCTTAACAACCTAATGCACTGCTCTCTAATTAGCCCATTACACTTCTATCTGAATACTCCATTCATGCTATTAAGCCCTCAATCTTACCTCATCAACCCACTACACTACCATCCTGTGGATGTGTTACTAACTGCAACCGAACAGAGAGACCTATCCCCACATGTACAATCATTATCCATCTACCACCAATTAATACACTATTAATCAATAGAAATGAAACAGTTTAGATCGATCTCAATATTTAGACCTTCTGGTGTTATAGTGCTAAGATTATAGATCCAACGTGTTTCCATTTTCGATAGCTCACGCACCTTATTACAACCTCTCCATTGTGGTTCAAGTTTTTCAATTGCACAAAAATGCATAGACATAGGAGCACAATTATGTTGTTTTTTTAAAATGTGCTGACACACTATGATTCTCGTGCCCCTTGTTTGCTTTATGTATGTGCTCATCGATGCGGTCCTTCAGTACTCTTGTGGTTCTACCCACATATTGATACCCACACCATATAACATAAACTACATATTTGGTTGCACAAGAAAGGAATTATCTAATTTTATACTGACGTTTGGTTGCAAATGACTCCAGACACAACTTGAGGTGCTACACCTGCTATTGCCGAAATTCTGTTTTGTCCCCACGTTTATTGCCTGATGAAGCGGGCTGGGCCTGCGAAACGCGTAGCACTTTTTTTGGGTACTATTTAATAAATGTGATTGCTACTATTCAGACAGTCTTTCGTGTCTGCTTTATGGAGGTAAGTCCACCACTTTCTCCCAGCAAATTTTAAAGTTTTTATCTTCTTTTATCCTGCTGGCGCCTCTGTTCTCCTACCGCTGTCCAGACACAACTTAGTCTTATGATGATCTGCGTTCAATCCACATCCCTGGCAGTTCTTTCAAGGATAAAAACCAGGTTTCTGCCACATGTTGTCCCCCTATCTCCTGGGAGGCTCTACACAGCTAGGGACCAAACTGTCCCTTAAGTTGGGTGCCCTTTTATATACAAAAGAAGGTTTGTGAGGCAGTGCTCTTGCTAGCATATTGTCACACATGAGGTTTGGCCAATGTTTTTTTTTTTTTACAATTTTTTTCTTCCTTTCTATGCTGTAAAGAAAATTCACTAATGAAATGTATCTCCCCATCCCTCTGTCTACTAACTTGATTCCCATTAACCAACAAATTCCTGTCCATCCCCTGTACTTACTCCATTGTTCTCTCCAACGATTTCTGGTCATACCCCTTCTGTAGAAACCGATTTTTTAAAAACTCAACCTGTAAATCATATTGTTCTATATTAGTACAGTTTCTACGAATGCGGATCATCTGGCCCTTTGGGATCCCTCTAAGCCATAATGGGTGGTGGCAACTAGTCATTGGTATGAATCCGTTGCGATCCATTTGTTTGAAATAGCAATCTCTCTTTAGTGCCTGTCCCTCCACAAATATGTTCAAATCAATGTCAGTTTGATAATCTGTTCGATATTATTTGCTTCCCCTATAAATTCATGAAAGGATGATTCCTGCCCCCTCCATAATATTAGCAGGTCATCTATAAATCGCCACCATAATATTATATTAGACCCTCCCATAGATATTGCTTTTTATTCCCATCGGGCCATATAAAGATAAGCCAGAGATGGAACAAACGATGCCACCATCGTGTAGCCGAAGCGTTGTACATAATACTCGCCCTTATACCAAAAATAATTCTTGGTTAACGCAAAATTCAAGAGTTTCATCACAGATTCAATTTGTTTATCTTGTAGTTTACCACCTCTCCCCATAAAGTATAGTATCGTGCTGCCTCTAACTGTTAAGCTTGGAGGTGTAATCTCCACAGTCAGCATACAACACATAAGCTGACGTGAAGGAGGTACACACACCAGCACAAGGGATCAGGATATCCCCAGTTTAGTGGAGGAGAGGACTGACTCCAATAGGAGATTGTGGTGCACAGAGCCGGTGCAGATCCGAACAGCCACAAACAACACTTTCATAATAACGTCTCAGCGCAAAGTAGCGCTGAGCGCATAAACCAGGACTGAGGAGATCAGGACAGGTAGACAGAATGAACGCTTGCTAGCTAGCGATTACTTAGCGACAGCAAGCGTCCAAAACTAGACAGACTGGAATGAGGCAGCCAATGCGTTGCGGCGATGGCGTGCCTCACAAAGACAGGACAGGAGAGACAGGAAATAGGCGGATCAAGATAGATGAACGTAACACAGATAAATACACAATAAGTATGTTTTCCTAGCGTATTACAATTACAGCTATCAATGAAACTATTCGTAACGTCTGACTAACATATGTATATATCGGCAATGAACCGATATATGACATAAGCAGGAACTCTGACTAAGACTGGAGTAATACAGGGAACAGGACTCAGAAGGATTCGCTATCTCTTCGCAGAGATGAACGCAATCCACAAACAGGACCAGGAACAGGATAACTAGCTCAGCGTGCTGGAACGCTGACTAACGGAACACAGGATATAAACAGTTCGTGTACGTATATATCAGCGACACTGATATATCAACGTAACACGAATTCAAGGAAAATAACAAAATGCGCAAGTATGCGTATATATTGGCGATGAACCAATATATGACACAAGACAAGCAAGTAACAACTTCTAGAACAAGAGCAGAACTAGGAGGACTCGCTGACCCCTTCGCAGGAGTCAGCGCAGTCCACACGGACCAGGAACGAGGTGGGGCACGAGCAGAGTAACAGATAGAATCTGAGACTATGGTAGCCCATGAGACATTGCAGGAAGCAGTTCTTTATACTGAGGTCATCCAATGGGAGCAGACCTGCAGATTCCCACACAAGTGAATGGTAATTAATCACAGGCTGATAGCAGGAAAAGGCAGACAATGATATGCAGCCTGCAGGAAAGGGACTGCCCCTCCACTGCAGCAGACAATGTTTGTTTACACAAGAGCATGTTAAACTGTCATTAATTTCAGAGTGACTGCAGATGGAATCAGCAACTAGTTTAAGTGCAAACCAAACTATGCAAGAAAATGCATGTAATGACATCAGAACTGCTTGGGTTACAATACCACTGCAGCCAGCAATAAACGCTGCAGACATGATCATAACATTACCCCCCCCCCTTAAAAGCGGATACCAGACGCTTTTCGAAACTGAAATTCCCAACAAAACAATCTGACTGATAATTCATGATGACCGGGACAGCCCGGCAAGACCAAATTCCAGAATTAGTCCCCACAAGACTGGACCCATCAGAACCAGAACCTACAGAACCATGCCCGTCAGCACCACAAGCCTCAGTGTGATACCCATCAGAACCACGACTTCCAGAGAAAAGCCCCCAGAAACTCTCTGAGCGATACCCACCGCCTTCCCGGGACTGTCCAAAAACGCCAAAGCCTTTGCAATGCCCACCGGAACTGTCCCCACCAACACAAAACCCACCGTTGAACCAGTCCAAGGTACCAGGACAAGTTTCCTCAGAGATCTCCCAGAACACTTGGAAGCTCCAAAGAGATCCCCACAGGTCAGAACGCCCCTTAGGCTCACATGGAGAACCATCAAGAACCCCTATGGAACCCAGGGCAACTCTAGAGTCAGGGTCACAAGGACAAACATCAAGATCAGGGTTTTTAGGGACCAGAACCATCTCCGGGCATGCAGGCCAACCGGCAACATCAGAACATGTCTCCACTAGGGAAGCGTGTGAGCACGCCAACACAGACACACTTGGGCACTCTGGCATACGAAGCACATCTGGGCACACCGGCACAAGAGAAACTTCTGGGCATGTCAAGGAACTGCAAACCTCAAAGTCAGTCAAGGTAGGACCGAAACCAGAACTGGGCAAAAAAAAATCATCATGACTAGACTTCACAGTTACTGGATTCTCACTAAAAAATGCAGGATCAGACTTAGATGTCTCTGATTCCAGCAAAGTTATTAACAAATCATGTTCAGGGGCATTTACAGGACAGGACAAATCTTCTGATGTATGCACCGAACTAGACAGGGTTCCCATAACTTCTTCTGGACTAGACAGAGACTCATCAAATACACTGGATTGGAGCTCATGAAGGGCTGCAAAACAAGTCAGTAGTGCAGCAATCCCCACAGAACTAGGCAAAACTGAGTAACTCACTGGACAGGAAGGGGACTCAGGAACTTCTGCCACACCGGCCAGAGAACCAGAATTTTCCAGGATACAGGGCTGGGTTTCAGAAACACTCATTAACCCGGACTGAAATTCTGAGATTTCTATTATTTTTTCCAGCGAGTCAGAATTATCCATGTTACAGGGCAAGACTTTTGAAACATTCAAAGGACAGGGCTGGAGTTCCTCGGCTGTTACAACACTGGAGAGGGACTCAACAACATTGGTTAAATCAGACTGTGTACAGGGCAAGGTATCTAACACACTTGCTGACGAGGACAATATTTCAATGGCTTCTGCTTCGCTGGGCAGAAATTCATCAAGTTTTATTAGAGCAGACTGTAATTCCAAAACAGCTGCTAGACAAGTGAATATTACTGCAACACCAACTGAGGTAAGCAGTGCCTCAGACTGTTCTGCTAGAGGGTTTGAAGTATCCAAAGTACTGGGTGAAGCATAAGACTCTGTGACCACAGCTTCACTGGACAGGATCACCGAACAGTCCACACTGCAGGGCAAAACCATGGAAGCACCTGCTGGACAGCATAATGATTCTGTGACCTGAGTTTCATTGGAGAGATCTACTGCACAATTCATGGTACAGGGCAAGTTCACTGGAACATTTTCTGAACACGGTAATAATTCTGCGATTTCGGACTCACATAGCAGACGCTCTGAGTTATTCATGAAACTAGAGTGAGGTGTAGAAACAGGAAGATCAAAACACAATGTTTGCGCATCTAAATCACCATTCAATTGTGAAATTGGAAAATTCAGATGCTGGGGTTCTGAGATTTCTGGACAGGATTTCTGGGACTCAGAAACTGATGTAGTGCATCTATTGGCATCTGCTGGATCAGACAGGAGTTGAACTTTATTAACACAGGTAATTTCTGCAGAAGTGTTTGCAGAGACAGGCAAGATTTTTCTGGTGTCTGTTTCACTGAACAAAGACTCATGAGTACTGGCTAGGCTGGACTCAGAAGTCAGCAGGACCTCTGGGTCCTCTGCTGAGAAATTTGTGCAGGGCAAGATTAAGGAAGTATTAGTAATTTCTGTCTTACTGGGAAGTAACACTGAGTTATCCATGGTACAGGGTGGAATTACAGGAACTTCAATTTCACACAAAAGGAGCTCTGAATCACTCGCTGAATCAGCCAAAGGTGCTGAAGCAGGCGAGTCCTCAGGAACTGAGGAAGTGGAACAATCTCCACTTGACAGTGTGTCTTCCCTGGTATCAACTGATTGAATCGCATAAAAATCGTCCAGAATCATTCTCCACACATCGATCAATGGAGCCACAAAGTCATACCCACACACACCAGTTTTTATTAGGTTATAGGCAGACTTAATGCATGCATTCAATACTAATTCACTTTTTGCACTGTAAAACTGACAAAATGAACTTGCATCTTTCTTCCATGCATAGACCAGGGCTTCCATCTCTCCTTTCTCAAATGGAGGATCCCATGCATATTTAACAGCTGAGCATTCCGGCTGATCAAAGTTTGCAAATGTGTTAGTGGCAGAAACATACATTGGGTGCAATTAGCAGGTGATTGGCCGATTTCTTATTCCTAAGGATCTCCAATACCTGTAGCAAGTGTTGAACTGTAGTGTATGCAAATTTCCCTTGCTGCACGAATAAATTGATCTGTTCAATACTCTGTAATATATCTTCATAATCATATTCAGATAATTCATTTAAACAAGAACTTTTATTTTCCCTGGCTAGCAATGAAAGTTCATTAGTAGTTTCATAGGTCCATTTGACTCCCCTGAATGGTGACTGAATTTCATTATCTGCTACTGGCGGAGTCTCATTACAGATCTGATGCGCAGTCGCCAAGGGCAACGACTCCGCTGATTGTAACGCTTTTCTTTTGGAGCGTTTACGTTTGGCTTTAGACCCTGCTGCCTTAGCAGAAGAAAAGTTATCAGAACAATTATCTGCTTGCTGATTATTTTTGTAGGCAGTAGAAGGAGCAGCTGATTGACAAGCTGCCAGGAGCTTATCAAAAGGGCTAGGCAAATCGGTTTTGCGCAGCCAATTATGGATCACAAACGCTAGAAATTCCAGTGGTCTTTCTTTTAAATTGGTATGATCCAAGACATCGTAGGCCCACTGAAACAATCTTCCCTTAAATAAAACATAAACTAGCTGGGGGGCCCACGTTGAAACAGGAGTAGCCTGGAGCTCGGGATTGGCCAGGAACCTGGTACATTCAGAAAAAAAACTCATTTTCTGTTTCAGAATTGAGCTTCTCAAATTTCTTAAAGGAACCATAACAAACAGTGTCATTTTTGCTGGGAACCCCCCCCCCCCACAATGGGGATTGGTAATGGGGCTACCATAATGTTAAGCTTGGAGGTGTAATCTCCACAGTCAGCATACAACACATAAGCTGACGTGAAGGAGGTACACACACCAGCACAAGGGATCAGGATATCCCCAGTTTAGTGGAGGAGAGGACCAATAGGAGATTGTGGTGCACAGAGCCGGTGCAGATCCGAACAGCCACAAACAACACTTTCGTAATAACGTCTCAGCGCAAAGTAGCGCTGAGCGCATAAACCAGGACTGAGGAGATCAGGACAGGTAGACAGAATGAACGCTTGCTAGCTAGCGATTACTTAGCGACAGCAAGCGTCCAAAACTAGACAGACTGGAATGAGGCAGCCAATGCGTTGCGGCGATGGCGTGCCTCACAAAGACAGGACAGGAGAGACAGGAAATAGCAGGATCAAGATAGATGAACGTAACACAGATAAATACACAATAAGTATGTTTTCCTAGCGTATTACAATTACAGCTATCAATGAAACTATTCGTTACGTCTGACTAACATATGTATATATCGGCAATGAACCGATATATGACATAAGCAGGAACTCTGACTAAGACTGGAGTAATACAGGGAACAGGACTCAGAAGGATTCGCTATCTCTTCGCAGAGATGAACGCAATCCACAAACAGGACCAGGAACAGGATAACTAGCTCAGCGTGCTGGAACGCTGACTAACGGAACACAGGATATAAACAGTTCGTGTACGTATATATCAGCGACACTGATATATCAACGTAACACGAATTCAAGGAAAATAACAAAATGCGCAAGTATGCGTATATATTGGCGATGAACCAATATATGACACAAGACAAGCAAGTAACAACTTCTAGAACAAGAGCAGAACTAGGAGGACTCGCTGACCCCTTCGCAGGAGTCAGCGCAGTCCACACGGACCAGGAACGAGGTGGGGCACGAGCAGAGTAACAGATAGAATCTGAGACTATGGTAGCCCATGAGACATTGCAGGAAGCAGTTCTTTATACTGAGGTCATCCAATGGGAGCAGACCTGCAGATTCCCACACAAGTGAATGGTAATTAATCACAGGCTGATAGCAGGAAAAGGCAGACAATGATATGCAGCCTGCAGGAAAGGGACTGCCCCTCCACTGCAGCAGACAATGTTTGTTTACACAAGAGCATGTTAAACTGTCATTAATTTCAGAGTGACTGCAGATGGAATCAGCAACTAGTTAAAGTGCAAACCAAACTATGCAAGAAAATGCATGTAATGACATCAGAACTGCTTGGGTTACAATACCACTGCAGCCAGCAATAAACGCTGCAGACATGATCATAACACTAACCCCCCTGGTGGGGGATATTTGTATATAGTGAACTTACATCGGCCGTGCCAATTATCATACTGTCGTCGACATTCACTTTCTGTAGAACCTGCAGTGTGTGTTTTGTGTTCCTTAGTACATGTGGCAGGTGCTAGTAAAAAAGGGCGCACAGGGATAGTGGACAAAAAGGGCACCGCCATAGACTGCAATGCAAAATATCGGCTATTAGGCGCCCGACAGGAAAAAAGGGCGCCCGAGAAATAGCGGTTACAGGGATCGTGTTAACAAAAGTTTTCGTTTACAGAATAAGGTTTATAACAAATATTGTTTACAAGTTCGTTTTGAGTTTGTGTTATACTTATTTTTTTCCGTTTTTAAATTTCGCTTATATCAGTTTTTACTTATTTTTTCGTTTAAAAATTTCGCTTACAAAAGTATAACAACTAAATATTCGTTTACACTTCTTTAATCATTTAATATTTTTTGTTCATATGTATAACGCATAAATACAGTTTTCAACCTTATTGTATTAGAAATACATCGCTTTTGGTATTACCTTTGTTTTTACACTTATAATGCGTTGATTATAGTTACTAAAATATCGCTTTTAATATTACTGTTATTTTAAGGTTGTTTTTACACTTATAATGCGTTGATTATAGTTACTAAAATATTGCTTTTAATGTTACTGTTATTTTAAGATTTCTAATGCTTGTAAGGCTATCTATTGTATTGTATATATTTATATATACTTTTCTCTATTTATAATATTAATGTATACGTGATTTTAAGGCTATTTTAAAGCTATTTATTCTATTACAAATATATAAATTTATTTTATTCATGTCATTTGTAGAGAAGTATTTTAAGGATTAAATATATTATTGTTTATATGTGTTTAGGGTGTTTGTGCGGTGGGGATGGTTAGGTTTAGGCATTACCAGGGGGGTCTAGGGGTTAGGAATAGGTACAGGGAGGGTTAGGTATAGTTACTGTATAATATACGCAATCAGGGGGTGGTTAGGGTTAGGCGCCACCAGGGGGGTCTTAGGGTTAGGCACCACCAAGGGGGGCCTAGGGGTTAGGGATAGGTACAGGGAGGGCTCTGTGTGAGAGTAAGGTTAGGTATAGTTACAGCACAATATATGCAATATATACAATTTATTAAATTATATATATTTAAACAAAGAGGGGTCTAGGGGTTAGGGATAGGGAGAGATCTGTGTGAGCCTACAGTTTGGTATAATTACAGTAAAATATCTGTAAAACCTGCCATTGCATTGCTATGCTTAATACAAGTGTAAATATCGTTTTTCTTATAGACGATATTTGACTTTTTTTTAAGAATTCGTTTGTTGTTATAGACGGTATTTTGCCATTTCATTTCCGTTTATTTAACCTATTTAGCACAACATTTTTATTTACAACCCCTTAAAGGACTTACGAGGCCAAAATGTCTAAAAAAAGCAAAGTACCTGTAAGCTGTTTAAATGCACGGAGGACGCCGTCCGCGCCCTCCGTGCAGTTCCGCCGGGTCCCCTTCCTGAGATCGCCCCCCGCGCCGACCCCGACCCCCCAGGCCGGGTCGGGCTCTCGTGCCGCTCTCAATATGGCCGCTTCCATTGGCCGCGGCTGCGCAGTCCGCCTGGCCGCGAGTGCGGCTGCGCAGCTCTACGGCCAACCCCCCGAACCACGCACTGTAGCGTGGATCGGAGGGGTTGGCCGTAGAGCTGCGCAGCCGCACTCGCGGCCAGGCGGACTGCGCAGCCGCGGCCAATGAAAGCGGCCATATTGAGAGCGGCACGAGAGCCCGACCCGGCCTGGGGGGTCGGGGTCGGCGCGGGGGGCGATCTCAGGAAGGGGACCCGGCGGAACTGCACGGAGGGCGCGGACGGCGTCCTCCGTGCATTTAAACAGCTTACAGGTACTTTGCTTTTTTAGACATTTTGGCCTCGTAAGTCCTTTAAAAGAAAAATATGGTTTTGCATTAAAACTTAAAATTTCGGCTATACCCCGCACCCTTTTTTCCAGGCGCCCTTTTTTTATACATGCCATGTGGCAACCCACTCACAAGAGGTTGCAAGAACGTATCCAAATAAATTCCTATTCTGTGCATGATCGATCCTATACCGCTAATGATGGGGCGGCCGGGGGGTTCTGTTGGATTTTTGTGAGTTTTAGGAGTTTGATATATTATCGGTACCATTGGAGCTGATGGAATCATATATCTGAATTCCTGATCAGCCACCAGTCCTTCATTCTGAATGTTTTGCCAAAGTTACAGTGAATACTATATCTTATGTTCAGTATGACATTAATGTTCCTCCATATAGTATGTGCTCTCATGTAGTAAAATAATACGACTGTGTGTGCATGTATGTAGTTTGAGCAGAGCTGCGACAAGGGACTTGTCGGCTGCAAGGGGCTGGAGGAAGCCCCAGGTAAGTAGATCTGGGGGTAGCATAGATTGCCTGACATTTCCTTTAAGTCTAAGTGTTTTTATCTGCATGGGAAAAACACATTGGTCCTCAGTTTCCCTGTGCAGAAAGCGAGGGGGATGGGGGGCGCCATCCAAAGATTCACAGGGGCGCCCAGTGATGTCTAGTTACGCCGCTGACTGTGCATGTGTTGTGGAGATCTGCAGAGGTAGTTAAAGTGTACCAGAGGTGAACCTCTGGTCAAAAGTCAAATACTTACCTAAGAAGAATGAAGCTTCTGGATCCTGAAGAGACTTCCCACTGTGTCCTCTGGTCCACTGTTGCTGAGCTCAGACCCGCAAAATAATCAGTCAAGAATTTGTCGGATTCTAAGCTCACGACTGCACTCCTCTTCAGGGACAGGCATGGCTGTACTGCGCGAGCATGGCTGCACGAAGAGGAGTGAAGTAGCAATGTGCATGATGGTCCTGTACAGTGGAGGTCTGGTGGATGGTTTGGGAAGCATCTGAAGGATCCTGGGAAGCATCTAAGGATCCAGAGGCCTCACTCCCCTTAGTAAGTAGTTGATTGGATGTTCCCCACAGGTTCACTTTAATCAACTGTGCTAAGACACTAATAACCTCCACTGTGAATATTTGTGGTTTTCTGCGAAACAGGAACTGGTGCTTTAGGACAGGGTTGGGAAGCCCTAGCCTAAGGTACTCTTCCCTCAAACAATTCTCTCAGACACTATTAATAAGTGCCTAATTTCTAAGTTACTATTCTGTTACCAAGTTTCCCACACATGTACAGAGGTAGCATGGGATAAATGTAATACTTAGAAATACTCCTTTTGCTTGGCATAGTGGCTGTGTCCAGTGTATGAACTTCATAAGGTGAACTCCAGGAACCGGGAAGGGGAGAAGAGAGAGAAAACCAGGAGCACCAATATAGTGTAATATTTACAACAATCGGATATTACTTCCAAAAATAAGTTGCTAAAAAGCAACCATAGTAACAAGCAAGTGGAGAATCTCCAAGAGGATCTCTCGTAGTTTCTTCTTAATGTAGTTGGTTGCTCTCCATTAAAAAAACAACAACATTGGATATAGATCGCAGTGAGGCCTCCTAACTAGGGGAAGCAACTGGAATAAGTGGGAGGAGGCGCCCCAATAATATAAAAAGTTTAAAAACAGTTTAAAGGGAACCAGAGGCCCCAGAAAGAAGATTTTATACATACCTGGGGCTTCCTCCAGCCCCATACGCACGGATCGCTCCCACGCCGCCGTCCTCCGCTTCCTGTATCCGGCGGTACCGGGTCCCGTAGTTTTGGCCAGTCGGCGGCAGCACGCGGACAATTGTCCGCATCACAGGGGCTCCCGGCATACCCGTACGTGTGCAGCTGCATACTGCGCAGCCGCACGCGTAAGGGTATGGAGGGAGCCCCTGCTCATGCGGACATTTGGCCGCGTCCGCCGGAAGTGACGGGACCCGGTACTGGCGATCCAGGAAGCGGAGGATGGCGGCGTGGGAGCGATGCAGGCTTATGGGGCTGGAGGAAGCCCCAGGTATGTATAAAATCTTTTTTTCTTTTTACGATTCCGGCGTCTCTGGTTACCTTTAAATGGTTTTTAAACCTTTTATGTTATTGCGGTCCCTCTTCTCACCTTTCTTTTTTTAGGGGTTGGAGATGGAGGTTGGAGTAAAATTCCAAAGGTAAAAAGTATGATAGTAAGATACAAAGATATAAAAAATATAGTGTATATGTATGAATATATATTCATACAGTGGTAATGTCAGTCCTAGGTGTGTGCACAATGTTGCATAAAGTGTACCAGCATCATGTAAAATGATATTCCTTATTCATCAGCTTTTATTGGCTATTTCTATCTTTTCATAGAGATAAATAACAGATACTTTGAGAAAAACAAAAGGCACGAACACATCAACCATAAACCAGTGATGTATTTAACAAAGCACATCACCATCACTGTGCAACATATAACCCGACTTTTGTATATTGATTTATAAGTTGCAGCTGATGGTGATGTGCACTGTTGAATACATAATTGGAGAGAGGACACATCTTTTTTCAATAGCAAACCAGTGGAGGGTATTTAACCTCCTTGCCGGTTATCCCGAGCTCACCTCGGGGTAACCTGCGCAGGAGGATTTCTCAGGCCCCGCTGGGCCGATTTGCATAATTATTTTTTATTGCACGCAGCTAGCACTTTGCTAGCTGTGTGCATATTTCGATCACCGCCGCTCGCCGCCGATTCGCCACTACCCGCCCGCCACCCCCCCTCCAGACCCCTTGCGCAGCCTGGCCAATCAGTGCCAGGCAGCGCTAAGGGGTGGATGGGGATTCCCTCTGACGTCCATGACATCGGTGACGTCATCCCGCCCCGTCGCCATGGCGACTGGGGAAGCCCAGCCGGAGGCGATCGGAGTGGGTGGGGGGATGCCACTGCTCAGCGGCTATCATATAGCGAGCCCTGGGCTCGCTACAAGAATTTAAAAAAAAAAAGTGCTGCGCCTCCCCCTTGCCGACACAATTGGAACGGCAAGGGGGTTAATAACTGGGCGTTTTGTTTCAACTGCACTTTATTGATTGTTTTGCAGCGCTGTTGTATATTTTATTTATACTACATCCATAACTAATACAATTACTTGGATTGCAAAAAGCATGCATATTGCTTGCCAGCACAAACCTGACTCACAGGGACTATGAATCATTTCTACAAATGTTGTAGTTATATGGAAATACTAATGTCTTACCAGGGGCGTAACTTCAAATCAAGGAGTCTTCCGGCAAAACTTTGATGGAGCCCCCTTAATGTTCACACCCTTACCCTCTCCTACCCCCAGTGACCCTCACAGTCTGGGGGTCCATCATGCAAGGGTCATAAAACAGGTGTGAACATCATAATCTTCACACCCATAATAAGTGTAGCCACAAAACATCTGATCTGAAGGATGGACCCCTTTATTAGAGGAAGTGAAGTAGTTGGTGGGGCTCCCTTGCAGCTCTGGGCCCCCCTGCAATTGCAGGGGCTGCTCCCCTCTAGTTACGCCCCTGCATAAGCCTCACACACCAGGTAGATTACTTTTGCCTTTCAAAACCGTTAGCGTGCCAGTTTCAGGAACAGGAGCTACAGTATACAGATGCATGGCTTTGGCTATAGCTAACTAGCATGTAATGATCTATAGTGAGGGGAGGAGGGTGACAATTGGCCAGTGGCCAGCAAGTGAGCAGCATTGGTTTTGTACTGTATAGGGCAATACAAAGCCACTGCAGCATCAGGATTTATAAATACCAGTCAGATTTGTTGAATGAAATATAGAATCTGAAGTGCCTGGTGTTATACTTACTAATATTACTTGATAAGCATTCTGATTAAGGAATAACCACAAGAGTTTCTTGATCAGGATACAGGTAAAGCATCAGAGTTAGGTAAAAAAATATGATAAAGCTGGGGAAAGAAAGGGGGTGTTGTGGATCTAGTTTCCTAACATTATATTTACATAACAATCTCAATATGTTAAAAGGTACCACACTGGTAATATCTTACCGCTTTTTCAGTTCATCCAGTGATAAATGATCATACCCCACAGACATTGTGCTGACTATTTTAAGGCTGGGACCTGTAGATAATTTAAATAGTTAATTCATACTTATATAGTAGTAAAGATATAACAAGAAGTCCCCTGCCAGGCTTTCATAGAAAATGCTGAATACATACAAGCAATGATGTACGTATCATCATAGCAGCCATAGCGACTGCTAGGAGTCTCAGAGTCGGGAAGCCATAATCCAGAGCCAGTTCTGGGGCCCCAGCTCCCCCTCCCTACCCTCTCTAGATCTGCTCCACCAAGATAACCAGGCTTCTGCCTTAGTTACAGAACCCCCTTTCCCCCACACACATCTAGCAAGAATATACAGTAACTATACATACATGGTCCACAGTGAAATATATGTGTAGTGTAAGTGGGCCCTGGAGTGAGTGGATTGTTCAGGCTTATAAAGGTTAAAGGTTTAGAGTAACTATGAGGGTTATTGTAAGCAAGGATTACTAAGTTTTAGGGTAAGTGTTAAGGTCAAGGCTTTATCATAGTCACAGGAAGAGGAGGGAATGCTTTATGTATGGGGAAACATTTGCTGTCGGGACCCGTGACTTATAATTGCCCCTAATACAGATCAAGAGCACAGTGACTGACAACAGCAGGATCTTTTTTAGACAATTCCTAGGAGAATGTGTCTGACTGCCACTGGCCATGAAAGGCTGTTTGAAACAATTCTTCTCTGATACCCTAACACTTAATATCCATTGCATCATGGACAAAACACAGGGAATATAATAGGTGATAATAGGTGACAATTATGAAGCTGATATGACACTGATCCAGTACAATCAAGTTGTTGCATATATAGCAAGTGATTTGTTCTGGTTCTCCAGTGAGTGCATGCATGCAGGTTACAGTGTTGTTTTAGCAGCAAACTTTTTAGTGATAGTAAGAAAGCAACTAACGCAACAATAAAGTTGGCCATACATTTATCAATTTACTTCCATCGATATCCGGGATAATTTGCTAGAATTTAATACTGAAAATGATTCCTGATTGACCAATTTCCATCAATCAATTTGGTACATCAGTCAAATCCGTGAAAGCATAAGCTCACCTGTCCACCGGTGCCTTCTTTCCACTGTCAGGCTCTGCTTCCTGCCTCCCATCTCCCATGGTGCATGTGTCACAAATGCTAGGTCAACCACTAGAGGCCTCTAGTGGTCACATAAGGTATGTACCACGGTGTCTCTAGTGTTTGGCCTCTAGTGTTTACACAGACGCCCAAGGAGAGAAGAGACAGGAAGGAGAGTATGGCGATGGAGAGAAGACATGGGCCAGTATATAAATGAGTGTAAGCTCGTGCACTCTGCATGATGGCTGCAGATTGGTGCTATTTGGAGCATTGCATAGGCAGTGGAAAAGTGGCCACTGCATTGAGTCCCATCCCGAGTGTAGCCATGGCTGCACTCACATGCACCATGATGTGTTTTTTTGCTGCCCTCGTGTCACATGCTTATATGCATGGGGTTAAAAAATATGCCATTTGGTTGCACTAAATTGTAGTCAGAAGATGCCAGAAGGCTGGCAGAAAGGAGGCTGAACTGCCCAACATGTATACAGTTCAACTTCCCATGTGACAGAAGCCTCATATATGCTCACATATAAGCACGTAAAATAAAAATGTAAAACTTAATTATACCACAGGATCCTTTACAGACTGAGATATGGGAGCACATTTGCTGTCAGTCAGTGTATTGTATCATCCAAGTGTGGAAAATGAATAGCAAGCTCCTATACTGTGCAGGCCTTTGTTAATGCTGCAAGAGGGGAAGTTTTGAGGCAGTCCATGGTCCATGTAGAGTACAGATTCCAGGCTTGCAAAGAAGTGCAATTTCAGCTTCAGCCAGTTTCAGAAATTCAAAGCTGGCTGTAAACCGAAATGAAAAACTACTTTCTTTATATTGAAATCTTAAAAATTCTTACTTATAATATAGTCTCCAAACAATTTCAATGGCCCTGACTTATTAATACTTCCTAAATGTGAGAAAAATAACAGTTGTATAACTTTCTTTTAAAGGATTCTACCTGCTGCATCTAGTAGCTCCTTGTCAATCTTCTCAGTTAAGAGGCAATAGAGGCCCTGAATGCCAGAAACCTTCTTGAGAAGTTCAGAGCGTGGAACTGGGTCATCAGAATCCCACTGTTCAATTTCACATCTGGAGAATAAATAAACCAACATACTGGCTAATGGAAAGTTGAAAATTGAAATATACCTAACATGCTGTTATGTTATAGGCAAAGCATTACAGAGAGAAAACACTGCTGTAAGGGCCCTAATGGCTTAACATAGCTCATCTGGCCAAAAACTGTACTGAACAGGCAAACATAAAAATAGTACACCAACTTTTGTTCTTGCAGCTCACAGCAATATAATTTAATAATTATTACCCAGGTTGTTGTAATCCTAAAATAATGGGTTGTACATAGTACATATTTGCATTTTGTAGAAGGGAATAACATTGAACAGCTGGTCACTGCACTTAATGGTGTTTCTGACAATTTGGGCTGGAAGCCATTGACCTTTACCCATTTCTCTGTGATCACAAAACACGCACATACACACACACACACACACACACACACACACACGCACACACGCACGCACACACACACACACACACACACACACACACGCACGCACGCACGCACGCACGCACACACGCACGCACGCACACACACACACACACACACACACACACACACACGTGTCAAACGCCAGTCCTCATATTCATGCCATGCATCCTTGATAATACATCTGTTTCTATATGTTTTGGTGCTATATACAGTAGAGATTGACTCCTGCATCACTGGTTCACCATTACTGTAGGTTTCAATGAGAGTCTGGATTCTAGTTGAAGGTATTTTGGACCATTCCTCTTTACAAAACATCTCTAGTTCATTCAGGTTTGATGGCTTCCGAGCATGGACAGTTCTCTTTAACTCACATCACAGATTTTCAATTATATTCAGGTCTGGGTACTGAGATGGCCATTCCAGAACGTTGTACTTCTTCCTCTGCATGAATGCCTTAGTGGATTTTGAGCAGTGTTTAGGGTTGTTGTCTTGTTGAAAGATCCAGCCCTGGGGCAGCTTCAGCATTCTCATGGTTTTCTGGACACTGGTCTCCAGAATCTGCTGATACTGAGTGGAATCCATGCGTCCCTCAACTTTGACAAGATTCCCAGTCCCTGCACTGACCACACAGCCCCATAGCATGATGGAACCACAACCATATTTTACTGTAGGTAGCAGGTGTTTTTCTTAGAATGCTGTGTTGTTTTTCCTCCATGCATAACACCTCTTGTTATGCCCAAATAACTCTAGTTTAGTTTCATCAGTCCACAGCACCTTATTCCAAATTGAAGCTGGCTTGTTCAAATGTGCTTTAGCATACCTTAAGTGGCTCTGTTTGTGCTTTGGGCGGAGAAAATGCTTCCTCTGCATCACTCTCGCATACAGCATCTCCTTGTGTAAAGTGCACCGAATGGTTGAACGATGCACAGTGACTCCATCTGCAGCAATATGATGTTGTAGGTCTTTGGAGCTTGTCTGTGGGTTGACTCTGACTTTTCTCACCATTCGTCGCATCTGTTTATCCAAGATTTTTCTTGGTCTGCCACTTCAAGCCTTAACTGAGCCTGTGGTCTTCCATTTTCTCAGTTTGTTCCTAACTGTGGAAACAAACAGCTGAAATCTCTGAGACAGCTTTCTGTATCCTTCCCCTAAACCATGATCGTGAACAATCTTTATCTTCAGATGATTTGAGAGTTGTTTTGAGACCCCACATGTTGCTATTCTTCAGAGAACTGAAAAGAGGAGGGAAACTTGCAATTGACCCCCTTAAATACTCTTTCTCATACTTGGATTCACCTGTGTATGTAGGTCAGGGGTCACTGAGCTTACCAAGTCAATTTGAGTTCCAATAATTAGTTCTAAAGGTATTGGAATCAATAAAATGACAAAATTTATGCACCTGCCTAATTTTATTAAAACAATTATTGCACTTTCTGTAAATCCAATATACCTAATTTCACTTCTCAAATATCACTGTGTGTCTCCTATATGATATATTTAACTGACACGTTTTACAACCAAAGTTTTATACAGGAAAATCATGAAAATTAACAAGGTTGCCCAAACTTTCGCATCCCAACGTATCGCACTGCAATTTGCACAAACAGTCCAATGAAGTCAGTAGATACAATTCACATATCACAAGCAGTGTCATCTGAAGATACATAAATTACAACATGCGTTATAGAAATAATTGTAAATTATAGTAACTAACAATTTAATTTGAACCACATTTTTAACCAATGTATCAAAATATTTTTATCTTTGCACAATGCCAAAATGCAATCATCTACACACTTTTATTGAGAAACATGGTCAATCACCGTACATCTCAAATCAGAATCAAAGACTGTAATTTTGCCTTCTTAAAACACAAGGTAGTTGCAATAATTCAGTTTTAAAAGGAACTTGAGGTGTGAAACCTATGGAAGCTACCAATCCTGCTAATCTTTCTGGTCAGTAGGGTCTAAATTGCATACCTGAAACAAGCATGCAGCTAATCTGGTCAGATTTGTCATAGTCATCTGATCTGCGTGCTTGTTCAGGGTCTATGGCTTAAATTATTAGAGGTAGAGGATCAGCAGGACATCCAGGTAATGTGCATTATTTAAAAGGAAATAAACATGTCAGCCTCCATATCCAGGTTCCCTTTAAGTGAGCATCTCTGGTTGCCCATGATGCATCACTCCAGACTATGCAAATCATCTCTTTATGCCCCTAAAGCAAGCCACACATCCAGAACTGCTGGTGTACAGCAAGACTATAGCTTATACAATTTACACAGCCACATCAACCCAACAGGCATACAGCTTATTTCAGACTCCAGGAACAAAGTAACTATGTTGTGCAACTCCATCCCTGCAGGAGTAATTAACTGCACAGGGCAAAAGGATTTGCTACTCATTTTCAACACTTCATAAAAGACTGGAACTATCACCTCTGTTAAACTGACACAGTGAGGAAACAACTATGTGATTTTAGTTTTATGCAGCTGCCAACAGTGAAAGGTCTTGTCTAATGCATTCTAATATGCCGTTTTGGGTTTATTTAGATGCAAGACACAGAACATTTGTATTGTGCTTTTCTCCTGGTGGACTCAAAGTGCCAGAGCTGCAGCCACTAGGAAGCACTCTATAGGCAGTAGCAGTGTTAGGGAGTCTTTCCCAAGGTCTCCTACTGAATAGATGCTGGCTTACTGAAACGGGAAGACTGAAGATTCAAACTCTGGTCTCCTGTGTCAGAGGCACAGCCCTTCACCAGTACACTATCCAGCCACTTTAAAGAGAGATACTCTTGCTGTGGATGCAGCTGCCACCACAACACCGCTACTATCTGACAGAACCAACAGGTATTGGACTAGTCCATCTCCTCATGGGGATTCTCAGGGTTTTCTTAGTTTTCAAAAGTATTTCCTGAATGACAGTTGCTCAGTTTAACTGCCAAAATAGTAAGATACCGGTCACCCTCCCTACTCACTTGCACACTATTTAGGCAGTTAGACTTGGAAACTACCATTCAGGGAACTGTTTTGAAAACAAAACTCTGAGAATACCCCATGAGGAAATGGACTAGTCCAAAGCCTGTCTATTCTACTCTCATTAATGTACAGGAGTGCAGCCATAAGCTTCCAGGGGGTCCTGGCATCCAGCAGTGGTCAGCAGCAGGACGTGGAAACCCTCTGGAGAATCCAGAGGCTTCCTTATACCAAGGTAAGTATATACCATTTGCCTCCCCTAAAGTTACACGTTTACTTGAATAAAAAGGATCAATGAAATATGATCTTATCTTTTTATCTGAATGATGATATTGAAAATAGGATCGATCGCAAAAAATTAATGAGCGCCTTAAGTAAATCAGGTCCCAAGAGTATATCTCTTTTTTTTAATAAATCCAGGATAGCTTGAGTTTATTGGAAAACCATTCTTACTGTGGATGTTTGCATCAAAATTAAATCACACCTTTCAGCAATCCCTAGTGTGTCAAAATGGCAGGTGAGGATTGCAAACTTATCAACTAGCAACAGATTTTCTTTTAATCTGGTCCAGGTTTGCTGGATTACTCTTTATATCCCAAAAGGAGATGATTGGAGCTGCTTTAGTGAATCACACCCCATGTGTGAGACCCGGGTGCATAGTAGATAAAAGAGGGTGTATAATGTGAGTAGGGCCTGGGAAAGAAAAATGTATGATGAAGTGAGTGAGAAGAGGAAGGGGGGCAGGGGGTGTATAATATGAGTGTGGCCAGGGTTGTGTCGGTGATGTTGTATAGTGTGAATAAAATCTGGATCAGTTAGGGTGTTTACTGTTCAGGGATTTTTTTTATTTTTTTAAGTGAATACCACCAAGCAGCTTACATTTTTTAAGATATAAAGGTGAAAGTCCACGTGTTGCTTTCACTAAAGAAGTTTTCAGTCAGAACAAGTGACATTTAAAGATAAGTGAAAAATAAGCCTGGAATGAAAATGTGTTTTACTGGAATCAGAGAGCATTGATTAATTAGAATCGGGAACAATTAACTGACAGTTGGTAAATTAATCAACTACCAGGAAATTGATGGTTAGTTCCTTAAACTAATTGGCCCCTGCACATTTTTGTTTCTAATCAAAATGAAATGTGCATACTAACCGAGCAAGTTATTGCTTATGGAGATGATCTCACGTCTGCAGGGCTAAGTGCAGTTGGGCATACTGACGGATGGAAAACTTTGCCTAGTTGCCGTTTCCCGATCCTTTCAGTAGCACAGACAGGAGTGTTCAGCTAGTGTGGATGGGATTCCCTTGAGGGTGGCTAGGTTGTGTCTGCATATCCAACTACCTTTAATGACTGAAGCTTTTTTCACCTCATTTGCAGCTATTACTATAAGCACATATGACAAAAACTTTTGTAAAGTGTTTGCATTTGACACCTATCCTGGTACCTACAGCTGGCTGAACAAATTACAGATGTAAGCTCTCAAGAGAGTTCAGGTCTTTTCTGTCCCATCATGCATGAAGAAATGTGAACTGTCTAAAAAGCTGGTAATTACAGTCTATTTGGCTAGTAAATGATATATACAGTACATTGTTCTGCTTCTAACTATCTACTACAATACATTTTTTTTGTATTCAGAAATCAATCTACAGGCAGATTTTCTTGATTAGCAAAGTCAAACTTCTCTAAAAACTGACTTAATTCGATCAAAATTTTTTGGAGTGCCTACAATAATGTGAAGGTCATCTGTCTGCCTTTAATCACCACTGATTAACTTTTAGAGATATATCGTTTCTACATTTACCTTCCTGATTCCCGCAGAATCTTGATCCCATCTGGTGGAATTCTTCTAGTAACGTAAATCTTTGGTAACTGTTTCCCTACAGCCTTCATAGCTTGGGATCTGCAGCAGGTGTGAAGGTCTGCAGAAAATGTCCTGAACAGAACTTTCAAATGATGAGCAGGCCACATGTTGAGGTAGAAGATTGTTTAATTTCAAAAGGACTTTGGATCTCGCTAGTGCCAGATGAGCAAGTTTGGATTTTTGTGTCAACAGTAAAAATGGGAGGACATTTGTAGCCAATGGATAAATTACATGTCCTACCTTCCCCCATGACCTCCTTTCAGTACTGGTAGATGATTAATAAGCTCTGTTACACAAGTCAGTTCTGTTACATTACTAATTCATTTAAGGGAGATAAAAGCACCCAGCATGGCTTAAGTTTTAATTTAGGATTTGTAATAAAGCCAAGCATCAGATAAAAGTTTATTATATATTAGCATAGATTGGGGAAGGGCTAGAAGCTTTATCATGTTGCTGCTGATGTAGATTTACCCACTGGGGAGAATACTCAGTACGTCCAAATCCTAATAACCCCCAGGATTAATGTTTTTCCATAATAATCTGGTGTTGAGTTTCTCTTAGCTCAGCACCTTTCTTTGATTTTGGCTCAGTTTGTTAGTGAGAGAGAGAAAGATTCTTGTAAAAAGTTCAGAGTACAATATTCTGTGATACTGCTGCTCTTCTGTATTTTGAGAGAGGTGAAATACATAGCACTATACGCAAAAATATATTTTATTTAGTTGCTGATAAATAGTGTTGGTGCTCGAATTTGGGTTATTGAAATTAGGAAACTTGAATTTGCCTGTCACCACACTTCAGCACCCAAAAATGTGGACAGGAGTCAGGGGGAGTTCACTTATTTGTGCTTCACATGAGTCACGTGAAGCACAATGTATAGCGCAAATAAGTGAACTCCCCCTGACCCTGTCCACATTTTTGGATGCTGAAGTGAGGTGACAGGCAAAATCGGGTTTCTGTATTTCAATATCCCAATTTTGAACATCAAGACTACTGATAAATGGGTGATTAAAGGGATACTGAGCACCTACAAAAAAACTCAATTGGTACTTACCTGGGGCTTCCTCCAGCCCATCATAGGCTACGAGGTCCCCTGGTGTCCTCCTTACTCTGGTCCCGTTGGCGGCTCCGTTAATTGGCTACTTACGCCAGAAGTTGCTAGTACGAGTCCCCGCCGCACATGTTATAATTGACTGACCCGCCAGCAGGACCGGGAGAGGTGCCAGGACGACGCCGGGGGACCAGCCTACGGTGGGCTGGAGGAAGCCCCACGTAAGTACCAATTGTGTTTTTTTGTAGGTGCTCAGTATACCTTTAACAACTGCTAGAAATGATAAAAGTTAAACACAGACTATCTCAATAACGGAGGTGTTATTCTACAAAGAAAAAAAATCCAAAATGTAACATACATTTTTTTAGATTGTACATAGTGAGTGCAGATAGTCTGGATTTGGCCCTTTATCTTCCCCTGGATGGACTCAGGCACCAGCTATGCCTACATGTTTGCTCTAGAACAGGCATGGGCAAATTTGGCCCTCCAGCTGTTAAGGAACTACAAATCCCACAATGCATTTGCCTTTATGAGTCATGACTGTGGCTGTCAGACTCCTGCAATGCACTATGGGACTTGTAGTTCCTCAACAGCTGGAGGACCAAATTTGCCCATGCCTGCTCTAGAACCAGACTATCACTGATTCCTACAGCTAAGTATATATCCATTTCCCAAGGATGGAAAACACTTTATAAAAAAAAACCCTTTATATACTTTAAATATTTTATCAAGCTATTTTATACATATATACCTGTGTTTACTCAGGTGCATCCCAGTGAAGCAGGCAATTTGGGCAAATAGGGCTCTTAGAAACATGGGTGCTACCATATTACACAATGTAAATTGCAGCTATAGTGGCCCCCAACTGGAAAATTTAGACGATAGTGCCAATTATCAGTTTCCCATTTTCAAAACAGTGCCCCTCAAACTCATGATTAGATATACTAATCATTTCACTGCAGGATTAAAGTAACACACAAAAAATGAATATACATGTAAACAGATAAATATAAGAAGCACTATAATTTTTCTCCAGATAAACTATACATTTTCTTAAAGTAGGTAGTCCATCTCCTCATGGGGGATTTCCAATATTTACTTTATTTTTTACAATACACTCACTAGAAAGAATCTATACAAAGTTGATGGCCGTTGGCCGACCTCTCTACTCAGTTGCATGCTATTTAGCAACTGGACTGAGCAAATGACATTCAGTAACTGCCCTTGAAAATAAAGAAAACACTGACACCCCCTCCCCCCCCCCCCCCCCCCCGTGAGGAGGTGGACTAGTCCAAAATCAGTCTGATTTGTCAGCTTTATATTTCCTAGTGTAACTGACAGCAACACAGTAAAAAAAAATTGCAGTGCACTTCACTCTGGGACAAATGTACAGTGCATTTTTAAGTATGCATAGACATGTATTTACATTTTACATTTTATTTTTCAAGATAGTGGTCCTGTAGGCTTTTGTCTATCAGTTTCCTGACAGTTTTGCATTGCTGTCAATTGTTTTTCTGCACGTGAAAAATGCATTCAAGTGTGAACTAGCCTATTGATTAACATTGGTTCTCAGTTGTCCTATGCAGAAAATGCCCAGAAAATGTATTATATGGTGTGTATATGGTGTGTCATGCGGTTAGTGATTTTCAGTCGTTAGCTCTTGACCCTTTATAATGTTTACTGAATTAAAAAAAATCTACAGCAAAGCAACAGGTATTATGGGGTAACCTTTTGTTTTGTTTTTTTATGCACAACCATGTATTGTACTTGCCAATTTTGTATCCAATAAATCCAAGGTGTCACCTTCCAGGACTCATAAGCTGTCAGTTATACTTCATCAGCCACCTTGTTTGAAAAAGGAGATGGAGTTTGTTGGTTTGATGAAGAAACAGCTATTATGTGCACATCTCTTCTGTCTGAAAATCTGAGAATAGCTGTAAATAATGCAGCAGATTTTACGCATACACAGAGAATTGCACTATGCAAAGTTGCATTGTGCAAATTCCCATTTCAGTTCCAGCCAGAAAACTACATTTGAAGCAACATTTGCGCCATGTGTTTTGAAACATGCATTAATGTATCAGCATTTCTATAAAGGCTGCTGTATAGCAGAAAATAATAAGCACATTATTAATTTAGAATTGCATAACAGATGTTAGCTGTGATGCTGCAGCATTTGCCATCTCTCTCTGGTAATTACATGTTTGCCATGTGTTTAGAAAGATTAGATTCTACACAATGTGGCCTTTGTGATGAGTACAGTGGCAAGCGTCCATGTAAAAACAGAATAAACACAAAGGATGGAAGCATCGTTGTGGGCATTTCTTAATAGCCAGAACAAGGACAATTACATTTTACATTGGTAAAATAAATCTGTTCAACATGTCCCCTTGTGTATTCTACAGGATTGAACAGCTCTGACTCTCATGACAGGAAAACAAAAACACTGTTTTACACGGTTTATAGGGAACCACAAATCAGGAATAAAATTGCTATTAAAATGCCCTTTATTTTCTGTCCTGCAGTCACTCTTGAGGTGACTTTTGGCTTGCTTCTCACAAATATGAGCATCATAAACCAAGTGCATGATGTCAAAACACTTGACAAAGGTTAATTAAAATGAATTTGTTTCAAAAGCACAAGTTACTGATCCAATGGAAAAATACAGGAAGGTTCTCAGCTTCCCTTCTGGTTGATGAAGACATTCAGCACATAAAAGGGAGTCTGAAGCCATTTTAAAAACAAAAAAACAGATACTTACCTAAGGAGAGGGAAGGCTCTGGGTCCTATAGGGCCTTCCTGGTCTCCTCGCGGTTCCCGCATTCCCCCCATTAGCAGTGTATGTCCCATGGGTTGTAGACTGCCCTCTTCTGGCTTGGGCTGGTTTTGGGAGTCTTTCTGAAGCACTCTGGCTTCTGAAGACGGGTTCCTGCATACTGCACACGTACGAGCACCCTCTTGCGCACTCGCAGTACAGAGCCGCCTGAGAGCTTCCGAAGACTTTTGAAGTCTCCCGTGGCAGAAGATTCAAATGGAGGAGCCCGCAGGGGAACGAGGACACCGTGAGGAGAACAGGAAGGCTCTATAGGACCCAGAGCTTTCTCTCCTTAGGTATCTGGTTTTTTTTTGCTTCAGACTTGCTTCAAACATAGCCATACATCTAGCGATGATGGGCAGATTAAAAAAAAGACACAAACCTCTCTTTGATCAAATCTGATTAGAATGAGATCTGTCGGCGGCTCGTACACCACAGGCCAATTCCCGATCAATTTCAGCATGAAATCTCTCGGGAATCAGCCAAGACCACCGCATCTGCCACATCGCCACTGCTTTCCTAGTGAATAAATGTACATGTATATGTGCATTTATGCATTACCCATCCGGTGTCCTGGTGTCCATGCATCTTCTGAATCTGCTGCTTTTTGATTAGCTGTATACATGGGGCCGGCGCTGCATCAGTTTTTTTTCTGGCGCTGCGTCAGTTTTTTTACACGAGTTGTCTGACAGTGCTGCTTTGCTGTCAATTGTTTTTCTGCATATGAAAAACGCATTCAAGTGTGAAGTAGCCCACTGATTAACATTAGTTCTCAGTTTTCCTGTGCAGAAGACACACAGACAAAATAAATCTGACAAGTGTGGATCCAGCCTTAAGTAGCATAACATTATTATGTACAAATATTTATTTACCCCAGCAATTCTATTTTGTGTTCATACAGAACCATATATTGTTACACCCGTGGGTATGACATTTCTGTACATGCTAGAAAACTTAGTTCCATAGGCCCCAAACAGCAAGGCAGACAAAGGTAAGATTTGCACATGAATGCATCACTGCTGATGATGTAAATTGTACAAGTTTTTGGAATGGAGACAACAACATGAAGTGGCAAGAATGTTGTGTCAGTTTTTTTGCACAGTCAGCCTGTATATTTTATTCTTTCAGTAATAAAGATCAAAATCATATTGTTTAGAGATTAATACTAGAAATATATATCTTTTTATGCAGTTACATATTTTTAAATTCATTGTTATGATGGCCACGGCTAAAAACATACAATACAAAATCCAAAAAATTCTCACTAAAATTTTCACCCTGAGGTGTAGAGCCAGAATCACAGAAGAAAAGTCTACACTTGACTGACTTGACTTTAGGCCTTACATATGGAGTAGTCCTTGCCTAGCAACCAAACAGCTAATCCCTTTCCTGTTACTAAGGTTTGTTAGAACATGTAAGATATGCAAGACCGAGTGGTTACTTGCAAGGCAGTATAATATGCTCCACACGTAATTTAAGTCAGCCTTCACACATACTGTATCCCTGCGATTTTCCATATATGAAATTATGTGTTTTGCAATTTTTCAGTTCAGAATCATCTTTTTGTTTGTGAAAGTTTTTATGCAAATTTTCATAATGTGATCTTTCATGCAAACCAATAAAGTTAATTTACATGAAATTGTATGTAGTTCACTTAAAATTTGCATGCCAATTTTCTCATTGGGAATGCAAGAATTTGCAATTCCTATTAGCGTGCAAAACTATGTGAATCACAAGTTTGTTGCAAAAAAAAACCATACATGCTAGGCAACTTTTTTTCTGTAGAAAATACAACACAAATCAAATGCAATGCCACTCCCTTGCATTACAAATGCAAATGCCAGTTTGCAAAAGCAGAAAAGCAGAAGCTGCACATTCATCAGTTTCTTCAGCCACTTTCCTTAACTTCTTTAGTGTAGAAACTAAAAATCGCTAAATAAGTTCTTGATCATGTGTTTATGCCTGTAAGAAGAAGACTACCAAGATGCATACTGGGAGATTTACATTATTAGAAGCTGCGGGTGGCTTCGCTCTCTCCCACTTTTCTACAGCTCTGTATTAAATGAAGCTGGCAATATTTTGTCAAATCTTTATTGAATCTTAACACAAATATTGTGTCCTTGATTTAAAACAGGAGAATTAGATTACATACATGGATACAGTTAAGGTAGATGATGAATATATTCTGAAATTATTATCATCTTATTGGCAATCAAAAATAGACCTTGCATGATAAAAAGCATACGATGAGTACAGATCTGTAAAAAAAAAAAGACGAGTTGTCAGCTTAATTTTTTTTTTTTTTTTTAGAAGAGAAACAAACATCTTGGAGATATTTAATCCATTGAAAGACAACTTCCCACCCCCGGAAAAATAAATATTTCAGTCATAGCAGTACAGCTACAATGTATCTATACAGTACCAATAAAAACGATCTTTGTGGCAGGGTTTTATGAAGTTGCTTCACTTCGTTTGCACTCATACCAGCCAATGTCATCAAACTTTCAGGTAAAAGCATCCTGCTGAAGTACTGGCTACTTGCATATTCCACCTCTGCATTTGCTGTAAATCATTGTAGTACAGTAAATGTAACTAAAGAAGAATTCCATGAGGAGCCATTGGCTAGGAATAACATTTGTAATTAATTGCAACATCATTATAATTTCCAGAATTACAGTTTAAAAAAATCTTTACCCCCCAGCTGTTTCCACTATGAAATGTTTGCCAAGTGAACAAAGGAGGGTACTTTAACCACTTGCCGACCGCACGCTTATACCGTGCATCGGCAAAGTGGCAGCTGCAGGACCAGCGACGCAGTTCTGCGTCGCCAGCTGCAGGCTGATTAATCAGGAAGCAGCCGCTCGCGCGAGCGGCTGCTTCCTGTCAATTCACGGCGGGGGGCTCCGTGAATAGCCTGCGGGCCGCCGATGGCGGCTCGCAGGCTAAATGTAAACACAAGCGGAAATAATCCGCTTTGTTTACATTGTACGCGCTGCTGCGCAGCAGCGCCGTAAGGCAGATCAACGATCCCCGGCCAATCAGCGGCCGGGGATCGCTGCCATGTGACAGGGGACGTCCTGTCACTGGCTGCACAGGACGGATAGCGTCCTGTGCAGCCCGGATCACCAGGAGGGAAAGGTAGGAGAGGGAGGGGGGGAATTTCGCCGCGGAGGGGGGCTTTGAGGTGCCCCCCCTGCAACATGCCTGCAGGCAGGAGCGATCAGACCCCCCCTGCACATCATCCCCATAGGGGGGAAAAAAGGGGGGCGATCTGATCGCTCTGCGTGCACCCTGATCTGTGCTGGGGGCTGCAGAGCCCACCCAGCACAGATCCCAACAAACAGCGCTGGTCCTTAAGGGGGGGGGGGGGGTAAAGGGTGGGTCCTCAAGTGGTTAAAGTGACTGACGGCTGCACTGATGCCAATTAGAGTTGCTGTTGAGGTGTGGTTTTGGCAGAACCAGAACTCCAGGAGCACGTGTTATGGCAGTGGTAATTAGCAGAAGTCAGTGTACAGTGAAAATCTGTGCTTGTGTTACCTGCATGTCTATGAATATGTAGAAATTCACTTTACATCACACTGGCTGAATTTGCATGTGAATGTGGAAATTCAGTCAACACAGACCGACTTTACTGCATGCTGAATTGCTATAGCAAGAACCCCTTAATTATTTATTGCACTGAAGTACCCCCTGTCAGGGGCGTAGCAATAGGGGTTGCAGAGGTAGCGACCGCATCGGGGCCCCGAAGGGCCCTCCCTCAACTATAGTATTAGCTCTCTATTTTTCCTGTGCTCATAATAATCACTTCTATAGATACTTTGAATTGTGGTAATCATTAAAAAATATTTCCCATCCCCTTCTTGTACCTCTGACACTGTAGTTGCCATTGGCAGGTTTTGGTGCGCTGTATCAATTGTTATGTATAGAGTGCTTGGGGGGCCCCATTGTAAAACTTGCATTTGGGCCCACAGCGCCTTAGCTACGCCACTGCCCCCTGTTGAGCGTGACATAATCTCAAGTACCCCTTGATGCACACACACATTATATATACAGTCCTGGCCAAAAGTTCTGAGACTGTCAAAAATATTGGAAATTAGAAAAGTTGGTGCTTAAGTTTTTATAATAGCAATTTGCATATACTCTAGAATATTATGAAGAGTGTTCAGATAAATAGCATAGTCCTTCTTTACCATGAAAATGAACTGAATCTCAAAAAAACCTTTCCACTGCATTTCATTGCTGTCATTAAAGGACCTGCTGAGATCATTTCAGTAATCGTCTTGTTAACTCAGGTGAGAATGTTGATGAGCACAAGGCTGGAGATCAGGCTGATTGGGTTAGAATGGCAGACTTGATATGTTAAAAGGAGGGTGATGCTTGAAATCATTGATCTTCAATTGTTAACCATGGTGACCACCAAAAAAACGCAAGCAGCTATCATTGCGTTGCATAAAAATGACTTCACAGGCAAGGATATTGTGGCTACGAAGACTGCACCTAAATCAACAATTTATAGGATCATCAAGAACTTCAAGAAAAGAGGTTCAATTCTTGTTAAGAAGGCTTCAGGGCGTCCAAGAAAGTCCAGCAAGCGCCAGGATCGTCTAAAGAGGATTCAGCTGCGGGATCGGAGGGCAACCAGTGCAGAGGTTGCTCAGGAATGGCATGCACAGTGAGATGAAGACTTTGGAAGATGGCTTGGTGTCAAGAAGGGCAGCAAAGAAGCCACTTCTCTCCCAAAAACAACATCAGGGACAGATTGATCTTCTGCAGAAAGTATGGTGAATGGACTGCTGAGGACTGGGGCAAAGTCATATTCTCCAATGAAGCCCCTTTCTGATTGTTTGGGGCATCTGGAAAAAGGCTTATCAGAAGAAAAGGTGAGCGCTACCATCAGTCCTGTGTCATGCCAACAGTAAAGCATCCTGAGACCATTCATGTGTGGGGCTGCTTCTCATCCAAGGGAGTGGGCTCACTCACAATTTTGCCAAAAAACACAGCTATGAATAAAGAATGGTACCAAAACACCCTACAACAGCAACTTCTTCCAACAATCCAACAACAGTTTGGTGAAGAACAATGCATTTTCCAGCACGATGGAGCACCGTGTCATAAGGCAAAAGTGATAACTAAGTGACTCAGGGACCAAAACGTTGAAATTTTGGGTCCATGGCCTGGAAACTCCTCAGATCTTAATCCCAATGAGAACTTGTGATCATTCCTCAAGAGGTGGGTGGACAAACAAAAGCCAATTCTGAGAAAGGCAAAGAAGTGATTATGAAAGAATGGGTTGCTATCAGTCAGGATTTGGCCTAGAAGTTGATTGAGAGCATGCCCAGTCGAATTGCAGAGGTCCTGAAAAAGAAGGGCCAACACTGCAAATACTGACTCTTTGCATAAATCTCATGTAATTGTCAATAAAAGCCTTTGAAATGTATGAAGTGCTTATAATTATATTTCAGTACATCACATAAACAACTGAAACAAAGATCTAAAAGCAGTTTAGCAGCAAACTTTGTGAAAACTCATATTTTTGACAGTCTCAAAACTTTTGGGTGCTGATCACTGAGGGGAGATGTCAGCTGTCATATGACAGCTTAATCTCCCCTCTCGGGTGTGCACGATCAGGTCGGGGAGCGGTAACGGCGGGTGGCGTAGATCCTACGCCACATCAGGCTAGAACAGCCACAAGTGCGGCGTAGGGATCTTATATAGGATCTCATATAGGCGGTCCGGAAAAAGTTAAAGTGGACCTGAACTCAGAACTTCCTCTCTGCTTTAAAAAGATAAGCAACAGTATAATAGAATTAAAAAAAAAAGCATTTCTTTGTTACAGCTTACAGAATTCAACACTGCAACACAATAAATCTGCAGTGTGTCTACTCCCTGCTTTTCTGGAAGCAGGGAGTCTGGGGCGGTCACTACCTGGAAAGTAGGTGTGTTTGAGGCAGGGTTACCTCCTGGCAGTCAGGTTGCCACCCACAGACTTGGAGCAAGGAATGTACCAATTATTAATAATTTGTGTAATTCCGCCCCAGATGGGTGCATCGCAAATCCGAGACCATATTCATAAGCAGCATGCGACTCTGTATTAAATGAGACTATACACGCCTAGTCTGTCGAATTTGCTCTACGCAGGCCGGATAAAGTGGTCTCTCTATTGATTCCTGATAGCCAGAAAATTAAAAATCATGTGAGTGATAGAACGGATTTCTGGGTATCAGGAAATGTGTTTGTTGTCTTTCTGTGCCAAACCCATCTTGAATTATTAATAAAGTAAATGTTCCCACTGTGTGAAGCTATAAGCTTGGAGGGAAATTTGAAGTTCAACCAGTTTGAGCTGGTTTGGTGGAACATGAGCTGTGTGACCAAATGGCTGCTGCCCAGGTGGTCTGGCCACTTGTGAATTCTTTCCTGACCTGAACAGGATGTGGGGGAGGGCTGTACTCCTGCATTGCTCTCAGAAGAAGAGCAAAGAAAGGCATTTGTTATTCTACCCAGGGCTGACAGGAACTGTGTGGGGCCATACGAAAATCGTTGGCGTTTACGCGCACGACTTTTCATATGTTCGTCACATCTCTCCCCTACCAGACGGACGCACAGAGTGGGTCTGCCAGACCTGCTCTACGCGCCGCGTAGCTACCGAACGGGTTCTCGACTTCTTATCCGACTGCCCTTTAGACAACTCACCAGAAGCATAAGGCCTCATGGTCCGGTGTGTCCCAGTGTCCGCTTTGCGGACGGTGCGATGCACACCCACAGGCTTACCTCTAAAGGCCTGCCTGGGTTTGCGTAGCGCTTCCTGTAAGAGAGAAAGTCGTTGGCTGACATCCGGGTCACTTCCTGACTCTCGGGTGTCAGCCTGCGAATCTGGAAGCAGCGTGGCATACCCCTGCTCTAACTGACTACACATTGGCACAACATTTTGGTCAGCACAACCTAGGTGGACATTAGAGCACATTTTAAAAAAACGAATCAGCCTTTACCGGGGTGGCGAGGCTTGCCCCTTCTCCAGGAAGGATAGAGGGTGGACCTCTGGGCAGTTTTGCACTGGGTTGCTTCTGCAAGGGGAAAACATGCAAGGGTGAGACAGGGAAGGTGCGGCCTGTTTCCACCAGCTGTTTGTTAACAGCAGGCAATGGTGGAGCACTCTGGCTGTCATAGCAGGAGGGGAGGTCTAGGCCCCCAGCTGCCTGCTCTGACACCTGGCCTGCTTCCACTGCCAAGCACGGATATGACCCAGGCAACACAAGACTGTTACCTCTTAGGTTAGAGACAATCACACTTAAACATAAATCATTTTTAGTAATAGGAGATTCAGCATGAAATCTATTAGCAACATCTGGTACAACATTAACATCACAGTTACGTTCATTTTCCACATCATGTACACAGGTATCTGGAACAACAGTGACAGGTTTAGAATCAGACAAACCGTGATTAGACAGCTGTCCCTTAGAAACAGGTACCGCTTCCTTGCCTCCTTCCCTAGGAGGGCTAGGTACCATTACCCCTGCTGCCTCCCTCTGTCCCACCCCAAGCTTGTACAGTACCTGAGTGGGTCCAGACTGGCAATCCGGGGTGTTGATCACAGGTTCATAAAAGGATCGTAGGGTGCCAAGATCGGTGCCCAACAGCACCGGCACTGGGATGTCATCTGTCACCCCTACAACTTTTGACTGGCGGCCCCTTCCCCAATCGAGAACAACACGAGCTTTGGCGATGTGTGCGTGTGTGCCACCAACTCCCAAAAGTGTGACACGCTCCTTAGGCAGGAAATTCTCCCTGGCTACAAGATGAGAGCGAACCAAGGTAAGCTCTGCGCCTGTGTCGCGGAAACCAACAGCGATCTGGTCGTTAACTTCCATGACTTGATGATTTCCGGAAAGTCGAGGATTTGCTGCTCCCATGACGAGGTAGGCGTGTGCAGTAGAGGATGCGCTAGCCACTTCTGCGCTAGGCTCTGGAGACGGCGTCCTCACCTCGGGGCAGGCAGACTTGAGGTGTCCTCGCTGTCCACAGTGGTAGCACTTCGGAACATATGTGGCATCAGGCGGATGAGTAGCAGGTGCAGCATCCGGCCTCTGTGGCTGTGGGACCCGATTCCCACGGTTAGCAAGGGGAGGAGAGCTGGGTTGCATAGGTCTCCCCCCTCTCCAGCTCTGGGCTGGAGGTTTGCGGCTGTCCGGCACACGGGTGGCCACAAAAGTGTCTGCAAGTTCTGCGGCAGTTTTGGCGGATTCAGGCTTCCGCTCCAAGACAAACTGCCGGACGTCTGGAGTGCAGCAGTTCAGCAACTGCTCCTGCACGATGAGGTCCTCCAGACCTTGGTGAGAGTCTTTTTTGAGGCCCCGCGACCACTGCCTGAACACGGTCAGCAGGCGACTCTCCAGGTCGGTGTAAGAGTCGGTGTGGCCTTTCTGCAGGGAGCGAAACTTTTTGCGATAGACCTCTGGGGTCAGCTGGTATTTGGCGATAATTGCAGCTTTTATCGCCTCATAGTCATTGTCCTTGTCAGCGGGTAAGTCCACAAACGCCTCAAGCGCTTTGTCCCGCAAGTTGGGTGTCAGATATCTCGCCCACTGCTCCTGGGGCAGATGATGCTGACGACAAGTCTTTTCAAAGGAGTGTAAATAAGTGTCCGGGTCGGTTCCCTTCTCCATTTCTGGGAATTTAAACTTTGGAGTCCCAAACGGGCCTGCTGTGGGCCGGGGTTCCAGAGCACTTTGCGAGGGATTTTGGCCTTGCGCTCGCAGTTTTGCCATTTCAAGGTCATGTCTGCGTGCGGCTTCTCTCTCCTCTCTTTCCGCTACTTGCTCAGCCCGCCACCGGCGTTCTGAAGATTCCCGTTCAGCCTGGCGTTCTGAGGCTTCCCTTTCCGCCTGGCGCTGGCGTTCTGCGCGGTCAGCATTTTCTCTGACGATCTGCATGTACAGCTCAGGATTTGTCTCCAACAGCCTTTGTAATCCAGGTTGCATTCCATCATCAGGAACACAGAACAGGTTGGCATGGGCGGGCTCCTGCCGGCCACCATGCTCCTCAGCAGTTACAGCGACCGGTTCAGACGCGGTCCCGTTTTCCTCTGGGTCTGGAAGTGGGTTGCTTTGCTCCAACCGCTCACTTTCCTCTGCCCCAGTTACAGCACCGTCTGAACCAGGAGTGTGCTCTCCCAGCATCTGCTCCGGCTGGGTATTCCGTCGCAACAAGTCCTCGATCAATTGCGATTTCTTTTTTCTATATGTCATAATGCCTCTTTCCTCACACAAGTTTACTAGGTCTGCCACTGACATTTTCTTGTATCTTGCTGCAGCCATTTTTGCCAAATAAAAGATAGGATAGGAAAAGAGATTGGGGGGGGGGGGAACTCTGTGCTACACGTTTAGTCTATATAAATGGTAATGCACCGGTTATCGACCACAGATTTTTGATCTGTTCTGGCAGGTTAATCAAATAACGTTGCCGTTGATGTTCTGAACATACACAAATCCCAGTAAGCTGCCAACCAGGGCTGTGGAGTCGGAGTTGGAGTCGTGGAGTCGGGCAATTTTGGGTGCCTGGAGTCGGAGTCGGAGTCGGGAAAAAATGCACAGACTCCGACTCCTAATGAATTTGTAACTGTAATTAAAATAAAAAATATGATAAAATGTTCTATTTCTCAGATAATAGTCATTAAAAATAATGTATATATACAGTATATATACAGTAATAGCTGTGCTTAGTCCACAAAAATGAAATAAACCAATCAAAATTAGTTACTTGTGCTGCTTCAATAAAGCAGTCCCCGTATTTTTAAGGTCAGATATACATATCTGATTGTGACTGTATATATGATGTGTACACAGGAATCTCTTATATATGTTACGGCCAGAACCCGAAGTGTGGCCACTTCTAGTTCTGGCCGGCCACTTCGGGTTCTGGCCGGCCAATATGCGAAGTGGCCGCAGCGCTGCGGCCAATGTGAGAAATGGAATGTTTACAGCCGTCTCGCCCGGCCAAATTGATGACAAACTTGCTTAATTTAATGAAATGTAGCCGGCGGCAATGTCATAGAATAGATGAAGCCGCCGGCTTTCGCGCACTGCCTCTCCCCGATCCCCCCTCCCTCCTCTCGCCGCCTCCCATTACAATACGTAGCAGCCGGGCGGGGACATGCAGCCGGAGAGTCGTTCGTCGCAGCAGGGGCAGCAGAGCGGGGGAGGCTGCAGACATCGCTTCTGCCAGCACCCGCTCTGCATTCCCCTGCCGCGACGAACGACTCTCCGGCTGCATGTCCCCGCCCGGCTGCTATGTATTGTAATGGGAGGCGGGGAGAGGAGGGAGGGGGGATCGGGGAGAGGCAGTGCGCGAAAGCCGGCGGCTTCATCTATGACATTGCCGCCGGCTACATTTCATTAAAATTAAGCAAGTTTGTCATCAATTTGGCCGCGGCGAGACGGCGTCAACAAAACATTTCTCACATTGGCCGCAGCGCTGCGGCCACTTCGCGCATTGGCCGGCCAGAACCCGAAGTGGCCGGCCAGAACTAGAAGTGGCCACACTTCGGGTTCTGGCCGTAACATATATACTAAATAACATCTATGCTGTAAGAATAAAGCCTGATGTGTAGCTGTGTCACTAATAGAGATGGTCAACGAGATGGAAATAATTCTGCATTGATGCTGATTTATGCAAATGTATGCACTCCCTTTGCTGATGAAATCAAATAATTTGATATGTTGTTAAAATTTGGTTTGGTGACTACAAATTAAAGGGTAACTGAGACGGATGAAAAGTAAAGTTTTATACATACCTGGGGCTTCCTCCAGCCCCCTTCAGGCTAATCAGTCCCTCGCTGTCCTCCACCACCCGGATCTTCTGCTATGAGTCCTGGTAATTCAGCCAGTCAGTGCTGTCCGGCCGCATGCCGCTCCCACAGCCAGGAACATTCTGCACCTGCGCAATAGTGCTGCACAGGTGTAGTATGCTCCTGGCGGCGGAGTGTGTGCATGCGCACTAGGCCTGACTGGCTCAAGTACCTGGACTCATAGCAGAAGATCCAGGTGGCGGAGGAGGACAACGAGGGACTGATTATCCTGAAGGCGGCTGGAGGAAGCCCCAGGTATGTATAAAACTTTAATTTCATCTGTCTCAGGTTTACTTTGTTACACAGTAGTACTATACTCTACATATGCACTCCCCACAGAGCTGCAGGGAATCCACTGAGAATGCTGTGCACATTGAACACAGAGGTGTTGTCTGTTTACAATCTCCTCATTCCCCTGCAGAGTACCTGCACATCATTCTTACATGTACCCACACTTACACTGCCTAGGGCCTGATAGATGTTCTTTGTTCCGGTTTGTACCTTTTGTCGAGATTTCCATAAGGGGGAATATCATTTTTCCAATAAACTGAACCGCATATGATCAGATACAAATAAACATAATTAATTTCCTTCCCCTAAGGTACAGGAGACAAAGACTTTTTAATGTATGGTGATTGTAGGTTAATATATACATTGATCATTGAGAAAGGCAGAGCATATTTTCATATGGCGATATAATATTGCCAAGTAATACTGAATTGCACAGTATGTGTCCCTCTAGAAAGATTAGTTGGGAATAACAGGCAGTCAGCTGAGTGCTATTTGCAATAGGTAATCTCATTCACCTTACTTGAACAATGGAAGCAGACAAGTACCTTGTTTGACCAAACAATTGCCAAACAAGAAGAGTCTTAGGACAATGAAAGAGACAGACCAGACCTTAACTAGCTTTTGTCGGTAAATGAACCAGTTTTTGTAAACAATGGCTCAGACCTGGCTGTATTTAATGCATAGAAGCCTTGGATGGGGGTTGTTTTCCTTTCACAATGTATGTGTTTCCAAAGTTCAGACACAAAAACAAAGCTTGGGAAATATATTGACTGTGCTGTCAGCAATAGTTCATATTAAAAAGCATAAAGTTATATTACAATTCCCCATCTAGGTTAAGAAAACAGACAGCACATGTATGCATCATTGCATAACAATTAAGAATGAATATAAAAAAAAGGTTATGGCATTGTATTTGTATTAATATAAAGATTATTTGAATGAATATATCCAGGATGATATAGAGATGCTATATGTTTACCAGTGTTGTATGTTAAACAATAATGTTAGAGATATAAAACCCTGCTAACAAGCACAATGTGTTATAATGAGAGATCCATGGTGGTTTTAAGCATGCCAATGATTTTTGGATCAAATCCAATCTATCTTAAATATGGTAGAAAAGGTCACTGTATAATAAATAATAACCAGTGATTCCAGCAAGGTCAGCTATCCATAGAGGAATTATAACATTGATTTATTCACTGTTGGGTTATAATAAAACATGATTTTTGTTTTTAGTTTGCCAAATATCCCAGTAAGTCTGTGATTAGTTAGCCAACAGCACCTACAAAGGGTGAAAGCCAGTATTACACTTGGGTTAAAGATTAGTCACAGAAAGCTCCCATTGGTCACTCCCACTGCCCAGTGATAGGCTAGAAGATTTAATCTCCTGGGCAGGACCATAGGTAGTGAGGGGAATAAGATGAGAGGGGTCATTCAATGGAGGATGAGACCATCAGGAGATCTGAGCAGACCAGGACATAGAGGATTCATGCCATCTGAACACAGCCACGCCTAAGAGGAACACGCCCAGAGGCCATCTTGGTGACTATACTTGAACCCAGTTCTGATTTTTCTTTTTAGTCATATGGCTTATCACAGCACGAATATCTGAACTTTTGATTTATTGACGATTGTCTTTCTTAAGTTTATAGTCATTTATAGCCAAAGGGAGTGCGTTCTTCCAGTGCACAGGAATTACTCATTCCATATATTTGATAAAACCCATTCAGTGGGTATATTTTTCTGTCGTTTAACACAACCAATAGTTCGAGAATCGCTGACTGTGAATGCCATAACTTGTTTTGGATAAAAGCGCTAGATACTTCAAGCTACCTCCTCTAGATATTTTGATACTTTGCCGCAGCATGTGCAAGCCACACCTAGCCAAGTTTAGGACGACTCAATAGATATCTTATTCCAAAATTATATGTATTTTACCCGCTTGCTCTGTGTAGTATCACAGGCCAGCGGAGGTTAAAGTGTAGACAGTGGGAAAATTCCTGTCATTTATAGTTGATTGCATAGAAATTGTGGGGCAACGCCCAGTCGTTATATCCACTGAGTCATCCTAAATTAGCCATTTTGTTTTTGATAAGCCACCATTTTGTTTGCGATAGCACCATTTTGATAGCAGCTATTTTGATTTTGATAACAGCCATTTTGTTTTCGTTCAAGTCATCCATTTTGTCTCCAGACATCCTGTGGTAAATTGAGTAACAGGGCCGACGGCCATATTTGAGGAGTCACATCTATGCACTGTATTTGAATTGACTGCTGAATGGTTTAAGCCTTTTGTATTTGGTGATTAAGTATAATAACATTTTGATGTTTTACTGAAATTATTATCCAGCTCATTGCTTATTATAAGAATGACCTTATGAGTTTTGTTATATATCAAAAGTGCAATTTTATATTGTTTTGATATTGTAATATTTATTCGATATTAAATTGATATTTTTATAAATTGGTCTATGTTTATTTACATGTTTAAACCAGTACTGTAAAACCTCGAAAAACGAGCTCACACAGTTAGGCGTGTGTTTGTATCTTAAGCTCCTCCTATTTTTTCCCAGGAGCATTTTTGATTTTATAATTATTTTTAACAATTTATACAAACATTGACAAAACGCCCGACACTTTTACAAGTACTCTTACCAAGGACTAGTTTTAGTCTAAAGGGAATAAATATAGTAGTCTACATATCCTTCTCACTTCAGTTGTCTTGTAAAATTCCTAAGCGTTGGAAGTTAAGAGACGAATTTCATGTTACATACTTTTAATCAACAAAATTGTAATATGCAAATTAGAGGAGTCGTGGGAATCCTAAACTGAGGAGTCGGAGTCGGTGGATTTTTGGACCGACTCCACAGCCCTGCTGCCAACCAATGTCACAGACCGCTAGGCCGGTCTGCGGATGGGGTAAATCGATCAGCGTCAGAAATCCTCTTACACGGTCATTTGTTCATCACAAAGGGTAACCCGCGTTCGCAATTTGATGAACTGACTCGCGAAGGGAGCGTTCTGATACCAACCGAATCACTCCACACACATATACAATTCAAAGATCTGCCACCAAGCGAGTTACACAGCCCGCTACTGTAATTTTACTAGGACTTCGAGAACGCTCTATTAACCCTTAGCAGTATGCAGGAACCTGGGTCAGATCGTTATATCTGGGCCGGGTTCTCGCATATGGGTTATAAAGGTGTATACTTCTATTAACACAGGGTAGCGAGTTCAGGAGAATAGGTACGATTGTGTATGTTCAGCAACAGGTCATAACCGCTAAACGATTTTTAAACGTTTAATAACACAAATGCATTACATACAGTTATATACACCTATTAACATATAAAACACAGAGCTTAAAAATAAAAGGAATAAAATCAGAAAGTTTTTACTTAGTTAGCTGAGCAGTCCATTTGAAGCATGAAGAAAATAGTCCAGTTTAAAAGTAGGCATTCAGTTTAAAAGTCCTTTGTACACTGCAGGCGCTGGCTCTCCTTAGCGCCTGCATAGACGTTCCTTAGTCGATGGAATTTGGAGAACAGGGAGGAGTTCCTTGCAAACGCTTTTTACGACCAGAGTTTTGGGGCAGTCACTACCTGGAAAGTAGGTGTGTTTGAGGCAGGGTTACCTCCTGGCAGTCAGGTTGCCACCCACAGACTTGGAGCAAGGAATGTACCAATTATTAATAATTTGTGTAATTCCGCCCCAGATGGGTGCATCGCAAATCCGAGACCATATTCATAAGCAGCATGCGACTCTGTATTAAATGAGACTATACACGCCTAGTCTGTCGAATTTGCTCTACGCAGGCCGGATAAAGTGGTCTCTCTATTGATTCCTGATAGCCAGAAAATTATAAATCATGTGAGTGATAGAACTGATTTCTGGGTATCAGGAAATGTGTTTGTTGTCTTTCTGTGCCAAACCCATCTTGAATTAATAATAAAGTAAATGTTCCCATTGTGTGAAGCTATAAGCTTGGAGGGAAATTTGAAGTTCAACCAGTTTGAGCTGGTTTGGTGGAACATGAGCTGTGTGACCAAATGGCTGCTGCCCAGGTGGTCTGGCCACTTGTGAATTCTTTCCTGACCTGAACAGGATGTGGGGGAGGGCTGTACTCCTGCATTGCTCTCAGAAGAAGAGCAAAGAAAGGCATTTGTTATTCTACCCAGGGCTGACAGTAACTGTGTGGGGCCATACGAAAATCGTTGGCGTTTACGCGCACGACTTTCCGTATGTTCGTCACACTTGTGGTGCTACAAAAGCCAGCAAGCTTACTGTGTGCAGGTGAAGCCAGCAAGTTTATTGTGTGCAGGTAGTGCACAGCAATTGTACCGGTACAAAAGCCAAGGGAGGAGCGCCTGTTACACTAGTAGCACCACAAGCATTACTGGGGAAGCACTTTCATTGCTATGGTAATGCACATTATGCTGCATGTTATGTGCACCCCGGTGCTACTTGGTGCTGTTCAGGATCTTTTAACAAATCACAAATAAACTGGTAATGTTGAGGACCACAGACACACAAGGAAGGAATGTTGGCAAATGAAATACACATCACATTAAACTTGCTTTGAAGTCGGAAGATAACCAACAGAGCCATTGCTTCAAAACTGGCAGATACCTGTGGGGTTCAGATAATCCCATCTAGTGTCCAGAGAAGCCTGGGCAAAAGAGGGCTTCAGGCAAAAACTATGGCCAAAAAGTCCTACTTTGGACATGGAAAGAAAGCTTAGTGACTCAATTATGAATGAAAATAAATGAACTGTTGTACAGAAAAATTGCAGCTGGTACTTTGGCCTGATGAAATGAAATAAAAAAAAAAATATGGCTGTAGCTGAAGTCTGTTTTCCGAAGGGCTGGACAGTGTAGGCTCCTTGCAAGTGTGGGGCTGTTTTTTTTGCAAATGGATTTGGGGATTAGGTCAGGAATTATGGTGTCCTCAGTGCTGAAAAAAATACAAGCAGATCATGCTATACCAGCATGCAGGACAACATCCCCAAAGATACAGCTAACGTTGGTAGTAACTCTTTTCAGCCAAAAGATCATTCAGGAATCCCAGATGAAATGGCTCACACAGACGAGCGCTGTTAAAACAGCACAAGAGATTTGGGAAGGAATTACGGCTATAGCGGTGTTCAGTGCGTAACTTGGGCGCCGTCAAAAGACGGAGCTCAAATTACTTTTAAAATACTGTAATTCGGCCTCCAGCAATAGCTGGAAGCCAAATTACATCATTCCCCACCATCCACATTGACCTGGAGAGGGAATAGTAATTAATACCACCAATACTTGTGTAGGAGCAGGGTATGCGGTATATCGGCTTTATCCTGCGCCAGCACCCTGGCATCAACATCATGGAGTATGCTTGTAATGGGATTAAGAGCAAGAAGTATTTAATTTAGCCTACTTCCGAAGAAAATCTGGGGTTAGTTATCCAACATACTAGCCAAATTCCATCAAAAACTCAGTGCATGTGGACCTAGAATAATTTATGCTGTTTTGAAGGCATAGGTAACACCAAAATTGGTTTATTAAAAATTTCTATTTGTGAAAGCATTCTCAGTTTATAGCATTTTTCACACATATCTAGAACTTATGCACAGCATTGTGTATTGAGGATTTTATTCTGTTGCTATTACATGAATGGCTATAGTGGTATACATAATTTATACATACTGCATTTTCAATATTGTAGCTCTCTAAAGTGTCTAGAAGTTCAGTATTTTTTGCAAAAGCTCCTCAAAATCCCATAAACCACTTTTAAATCATTTGATTTTGCGTGGATCATAACTGAGATGGAGGGGGTGGGGCAAGTATCCCTTTAAAGCTTCTCTATGGGCCCTGGCCATGCAGTAGTATTGATTCCAGATCTTTTTTTCAGAAATTTAATTTTATTTTCTCAAATGGTAACATTTGAAATACTCTCAAGTTCCCAGACTAAGTTCATACCTCTATGAAGCTATTATATAAAAATGATCCTGGGAATGTAATGCTATTTTCATACTGCCACATTTTATTGTTTAAAGTGAACATAAACTTATAAGATAAACAATTTCCTAAAAATGACTTTTAGATATCCCAGTTTTGTTATAAAAACATTTCAAAAGTACATTTATTGTATCGCCTCAGCTTAATGACACAGTCAGTACCGTGTCTCAGAGAGCTAAAATATATGAACTACTGACCTATTTTTATCTATTGCCTGCTCTCAGATGCCATATTCTCTGCCAGCAAAGTGTTTTATGGCTGTATTTCCTTATTATTGAAGTGTGCTATATTCTGACTGAGGACTAGAGAGAAACTGTGAGTGGCATAGCTGAATATTAACTTTTTCAGACAGGGAAAGAAAAGGAACACAGCATAGATATTTGTATGTTTGCCACTGTACATACTCTGTACACTGTACTCATGTCATCTTATCATGTCACTTAAGGTTCCCTTTAAAGCACGAGGGTCAGCCATACTATCCCAGGGAAAATAACACATATATAAGTAGATAAATCATTGCTCTACTACATAACATATGTACTGTACTGTCCATGTTTATTTCAGTGAATTTTATATAGTAAATAAAGAGAAAACTGTTCCAGGCATTTTCCATCTTTACTGCCTCTGACTGAAGCCAATCCTGATGCAATTTCCTCCCTATTTTTTTTCTTCTTTTTACACCGCCTGAAATGATGTATGCAGAACTGCACTGTCATATCTAGTTTGTTTTGCAAATACATGTGAGCAGAGCATAGATCGGATTTCCGCAGCTTTTGCAAAGCGTTGATGGGATTTATCTTCCCTTCTCAGCATTGTGTTACACTGAACTACCCTTAGGCAATCAGCAAGGAGCAGGAATGTGCAAGAGGAAGAAGGGGCGATAACAAGCTTCCCTCTCCCCACGGAAATGTACGAGAAAAGAGCCAAGCTGACTGAGATAAGATTAATTACAGCAGACACATTTATGATTTTATTAGAATGCTTGCAATGAAAAGTCAGGATGTAGACTACATGATAAACACCGAGCAGTATGTAATATTAATTAGAAATATGGCTGTCAATCCCTCTTTACAGGGCCGTACCTAGAAATCACCGGGCCCCCCCTGCAAAAGTTTGGATGCCCCCCCGGGCCATTTTGGAGGGCCGGAGGGGTCGCAGCATGAGGGGAGAGCGTGGCCACCTACAGCGGCGGGGAGGGGGGACAGTTCCCCCCCCCTCCCTCACCTTGGGCTCTCCCCTCCTGCATGAATTGGTGGCAGCAGGTGGCAGGCAGGATCACATACCTCCATCCACCGCGGAGGTCCAATCTCTAAGTGCTACATGATACGTCCTGTATAAACAGTAAGTAGCGTCAGACACTTAGAGAGAGGAACCTCTGGCGGCGGATGGAGGAATGTGATCCTGTCCACCGCCTGCTGCCACTAATTCATGCTGGAGGAGAGTGTGAGGGGAGAGCCCGAGGTGAGGGGGGGGGGGGGTAGGAACAGGGCACAATGTCCCCTCTCCATGCGGATGTAGGTGGCCACGCTGTCTCCTCATGCTGCGACCCCTCCGCCCCCCCAAAAAAGCCTCCCCTGCGAGTGCAGGGGCTGCATCCACTATTGTTACACCCCTGCCTCTTTAACAGGCAGGTACCCAATTTGTTATATGCTAGTACTTTTGGTTGGCCAGAGACCTTGCAAAATACTTAGAATAATAAGATGTATATCTGTACCATCTAATACATTAAGATCCCTAAATTATTTAAAAATCTTAAATTTCATTTTTGAAAAAATTATTATTAACAACCCCTACTGAACTGTACATTTCATATGAAAGCCCATATTTTTTTTTGCCCCACCAATGTATCTGAATTATGAGCCAAGGAAATTCAAATAACTAACTGGTTCATGGGTAGGTAACTAAGCTCATTTTAAGGGTGTTACCCAATACCCAAAAACCATTGAACTTAGCTACAATTTGGTATGATTTCATTCAAGCATTTTATCAACAAGTAATAAAAAATAAAATTCATTGTGAAGACATTGCAAAAAAAGATGAAATACTGTGATTGACATGGAATGTTTCCAATTCTCCCATGTCTAATACACACATCTGTCAGATAGGGTATGATTTAGCAATGTTAAATCGGACTGTTCACAGCAGACAGAAATGATCCAAGTGTCACTTGTACACCCAGCTTTATTTCATAGTCCCTTGGGAAAAGGTGTTAGTTTTATTTCTTGTGATGTCTACGATTATCTATTCCAATGAGCAGCTATTTATTTCCCAGTGATTTTCTGAACTGCAGTATGCAATACAATGGCCCTAGCACACCAAGGATTGGAGTTATATTAAACTAAAAAAAAACTGTTCAGTGCACCAAACAACAAGGATGTCTTATTAGGTTCACAGAATAAATAAAAGACTTCTTTTTTTTGCTCATTGTAATTCTTGGCTCCTCAGTTTCCTCAATCTGTGTGTAATTACATTCAATGCCAGATTAATGAATGAGTCGTATATTTTCTGCCCAAGGAATATGTAGATATATGGGAGAAGCACAGTATCAAAACACTTATACACATACATTTCTCCATAAAGAGTCATTTGTAGTCCATTTTTCTCTACACCGGATCTTCAGAGAGATCAAGAGACTGAACCCTGAATTTTAGCCTTCTAAACTTTTGTTGGGTGATCTTCAGTCGTCGTTTGACATTGTGAAGGGTGCTTAATGCTTCATCAAGCCGCTTTTTCAGGGCTTTTGGGCTGTCCATAATACAATAGTCATGCTCAACTGTGACCCGTTTTTCAACTACATTTTGTACTGGTAATTGTTCTGGGAGAGGCGGTGGTGGAAAAGTAAACTGTTCATCAATGCCCTCAATCATAGAAGCTGGGTTCTGTGACTTTCTATCCTGATAAGAAAAACATTGGCATTAAATTAGCACTGCACTGTCTCAACAAAGCACAAAGACACATCCATAATTAGAATGGTAACAATAAGGTAATGTCATGTATCGCAATATATTCTGAAGGTGCAGATTAGTACATGCCATTAAATCGTATAGAAGTCCTACACACAACTATTTACATGAACAATGTATTTTAATGTTCTATTAAAAGATCAAATCACATTTCCAAATTAAAAGCACCAGTCCTCTTCAATGATTGTCTTAGATTTGAGCTAGTCCTTCTAGGATGTATCAGAATAATAATAAAAAAAGGATATCCAGAAGCATAAATTGATACCCCCCCCCCCCCCCACAGCTGCTTAGCTTCAGTATGGGAAAAGATGCTAATTGATGACATGGTAATGGGCCAGGTAGAAGGGTAGCTGGCACATGGGGGTTGTGACTTGGTTTCCAAAACAGGAAGTAGACCAAACACCTATATATCCTATGCTTTTGAAGTACTTAGTGGCAGCAGCTGGTACAGTTGAAGATAATCTTGGTGTCTTACTATTGGGGCAAGAGTAGGAGACGCCCAAGAGATTATAATATTTCACATTTTAAATAGGCCTTCTGCAAGGTTAAAGTGCAATGTGTCGTGTTAGGAGCGGAAAAAAAAATGGAACCAGTTTACCTAAGGTGTGCATGGATGTCTTGGTAATAAATAAGAAATGTAATCACCTTTCTTGCTTTCCCAGGAAAAGAGAAAACAGTTGGCACAGCATCTATTCTTAATCGGATTGTCTGACCGGTTCGATCAAAGCAGTACTCTTCAAAGTGATCTGAGCACAGCACTGCCTTGGAGGATGGCTTAAATGTGTCACGCCTCATGTTAATCACCCATTTCTTTAGTATTTCTGGTCGTCCATGTGGAAACCTGGGAACAGATTCATCTTTTAAAATATATTACAATGTACAGAACAACAGATCTGGATTATGGTAGAAAAATCAGCAAGTTAGAGATGGATGAAGTGTACCATCATTTGCAATGGTTTCCATGGCTTTCCATCCACTTATTTCAATATTTAGACTTGAATGTATGATGCTGAAATATACAGTGGACATAAACCATGCACGGTTAACATACAAGGTATTTGTGCGTGTGTATAGTCCATGCGCTGGTATATATATATATATATATATATATATATATATATATATACCAGCGCATGGACTATTACTGATTGTATTAAGACAAAGGGGGAAATCGAGAGCATACCATAGTGTATTATGTTAAAGGGAACCTAAACTGAGAGGTATATGGATGTTTCCTTTTAAACAATACCAGTTGCCTGGTTGTCCTGCTGATCTTTCTGACTGCAGTTGTGGCCGAATCACACACCTGCAACAGGCATGCAGCTAATCCAGTCTGACTTCAGTCAGAGCACCTGATCTGCATGCTTGTTGAGGGGCTGTGGTTAAAGTATTAGAGACACAGGATCAGTAGGAGAGTTAGGCAACTGGTATTATTTTAAAAGGAAAAATCCATATCCTTCTCAGTTTAGGTCCCCTTTAAGATCTATGTTGATAGGAGGTACTTTCTGTGAAATGATACTCACCAAAGTTAGGTTACCACTTAAGCAACCACTGTGGGTTAAGAAGTCACTCTCTGCAGGCAGCAAGGAAGGGGCAGCACCCTTTCAAAGGTGAAGAAACTTGCAGATAATAGTAAAACAGCGGTGCCAAAAAGTATAATATACACTAAAAACAGTTTAGCCACTTCACTTCTAAAGGTTTTTACCCTTAAAGAGAAACCATAACCAAGGACTGAACTTCATCCCAGTCAGTAGCTGATACCCCCTTTACCATGAGAAGTCTTTTCCCTTTCTCAAACGGATCATCAGGGGGCTCTGTATGGCTGATTTTGCGGTGAAAACCCTCTCACAGTGTGATGTCAGCGCCTCACAACTCTCAGGTCCTGACATCACACTGTAAGAGCCTTGTTGCATTGTGGGAAATAACAGCCATTTCCAACTACCAAAAAAGTAAGCAGCATCTCCTTCCAGTGACATTACCTCCCAGCAGTAAAAATGTCACCATGTGATAAATGTCAGCATGTAAATCAGGGAGAGGAAAGATTTTACAATGGGCAAAACACTGACTAAATCATTTGTACATAATTATTGTAAAAATTAAACACTTTTGTTCATTACGTTATTTTCACTGGAGTTCCTCTATCAAAACAAGAGCAGTTTTCACATTTCAGCACTGCGACCATTCATTCGGCAATAAATCTATCACTACTAATCACACCTAAATTATCCATACATTGGCCTCAATTCACTAAGATCATGCTGGAGATAATAAGGCAAGAGAAAGCTTACCACCACACATCAATGGTATTTTCAGTGTTAATTCACTAAAGAAGCTTGCCTTATTAAGGTGTAGAGATAAGTTTTCATTAACAGCCTGTCTTTAACTTTAGAATTCTGTAGTTATTTTAAGAATTGAAATGTTAACGTTAGAGATCTCTCCTTAACTTATGCAGGAAATACACGGTACGTTTTTGCCGCTTGATTGAGCCATTTAGATGGCTCGATTGATCATTTCCGACATGTCAGATCACCCGCCCAATTGATTCCGCATGGGGGACAATGGAAAAAAATAAGTAAACCGAGCGGAAGATAGGAGAATCGCCCGCGGAATCGTTTGGGGCGGCAGAATCGAGCCGCAAAAACGCACTGTGTATTCCCAGCATTAAAGACAGAAGAGTTAAGTTTACTACATGCCTTATCACCATGGTGATAGCACTAGAAACATTATTAAAGACAGGAGGTAAGCTTAGTGAATTGAGGCCATTGGGCTTTTTTCTTATCACCACAAATTAGGCTTTCTTTGGGTGGCACTTTTTGCTAAGAATTATTTTATATGAATTTTAAAAGGTAATAAGAAGGAAAATAATAAAAAAATCATAACTTCTCCGTTTTTGGCCAGTACAGTGGTTTGCAAAAGTATTCGGCCCCTTGAAGTTTTCCACATTTTGTCACATTACTGCCACAAACATGAATCAATTTTATTGGAATTCCACGTGAAAGACCAACACAAAGTGGTGTACACGTGAGAAGTGGAATGAAAACCATACATGATTCCAAACATTTAAAAAAATAAATAACTGCAAAGTGGGGTGTGCATAATTATTCAGCCCTGAGTCAATACTTTGTAGAACCACCTTTTGCTGCAATTACAGCTGCCAGTCTTTTAGGGCATGTCTCTACCAGCTTTGCACACCTAGAGACTGAAATCCTTGCCCATTCTTCTTTGCTAAACAGCTCCAGCTCTGTCAGATTAGATGGACAGCGTTTGTGAACAGCAGTTTTCAGATCTTGCCACAGATTCTCGATTGGATTTAGATCTGCACTTTGACTGGGCCATTCTAACACATGGATATGTTTTGCTTTAAACCATTCCATTGTTGCCCTGGCTTTATGTTTAGGGTCGCTGTCCTGCTGGAAGGTGAACCTCCACCCCAGTCTCAACTCTTTTGCAGACTCCAAGAGGTTTTCTTCCAAGATTGCCCAGTATTTGGCAATCTTCCCATCAACTCTGATCAGCTTCCCTGTCCTTGATGAAGAGAAGCACCCCCAGAGCATGATGCTGCCACCACCATATTTGACATTGGGGATGGTGTGTTCAGAGTGATGTGCAGTGTTAGTTTTCCACCACACTTTGCATTTTGGCCAAAAAGTTCCATTTTGGTCCCATTTGACCAGAGCACCTTCTTCCACATGTTTGCTGTGTCTCCCATATGGCTTGTGGGTCTTCTTATGCTTTTCTGTTAACAATGGCTTTCTTCTTGCCACTCTTCCATAAAGGCCAACTTTGTGCAGTGCACGACTAACAGTTGTCCTATGGACAGAGTCCCCCACCTTTGCTGTAGATCTCTGCAGCTCGTCCAGAGTCACCATGGGCCCCTTGACTGCATTTCTGATCAGCGCTCTCCTTGTTCGGCCTGTGAGTTTAGGTGGACGGCCTTGTCTTGGTAGGTTTACAGTTGTGCCATACTCCTTCCATTTCTGAATGATTGCTTGAACAGTGCTCCATGGGATGTTCAAGGCTTTGGAAATCTTTTTGCAGCCTAAGCCTGCTTTAAATTTCTAAATAACTTTATCCCTGACCTGTCTGGTGTTCTTTGGACTTCATAGTGTTGTTGCTCCCAATATTCTCTTAGACAACCTCTGAGGCCGTCACAGAGCAGCTGTATTTGTACTGACACTAGATTACACACAGGTGCACTCTATTTAGTCATTAGCACTCATCAGGCAATGTCTATGGGCAATTGACTGCACTCAGACCAAAGGGGGCTGAATAATTACGCACACCCCACTTTGCAGTTATTTATTTGTAAAAAATGTTTGGGATCATGTATGATTTTCGTTCCACTTCTCACGTGTACATCACTTTGTATTGGTCTTTCACCTGGAATTCCAATAACATTGATTCATGTTTGTGGCAGTAATATGACAAAATGTGGATAACTTCAAGGGGGCCGAATACTTTTGCAAACCACTGTATATTTTTTAAAATGAAATGTGCTACTGTGAATAAAAACACACACATTTTATTTTACCATTTTTTACAACATTTAAATTATGCCCATTAGTACAATGTATGGCGACAATAATTAATTTGGAAATAAAAGTGTATTTTGGTTTTCTCATTGTACTCTATCAATAATTATAAGCCCAGATTTGCAAAAATAATAGTAATACACTCTCATGGCATACATATTTAATCTCGTGATATACGTATTTAAAAAGCTAAGTCCCTAAGGTGACAATTTATATATTGTCTTTTAAATTCCATCGCTTTATTTATTTATTTTTACAATTGTGTTATTTGGGGCAGGGAGGCAGCAAAATGGGTTAATGGGAAAATGTATATTTTACTATTTTTATTGTAATATTGTTTTTTGGCCACTAGATGTCCCCACACATTTTCTTGTCTAGTTAGAATGCAGCTCCAGCTGCGTTCCAGACAGCAGGAATGTAATTCTGTCATTTACAATTTGCAATGATTACTGTTGCTCGTTGCAACAGTGATCATTGTCACTTCAGACACTTAGATTGGCTTTGGGAATGTATGTTCCCATTCACCAGTCTGGGCGCTAACGCGGGAGGCCACATGAGAGCACGTATATAAATATTAAAGGGCAGCATCTTTACCCCTGGGAGCTCAAGCGCGGGTTTTCCGGGTCATAGATACTAGGGCTGTGGAGTTGGTACAAAAATAATCCGACTCCTCAGTTTTTGAAACCACTGACCCCAATTCCAGGAACTCAAAAAGGCTCCGACTCCTTAGTCTGATACTTACCAGGGCTGTGGATTTAGTACAAAAATCATCTGACTCCAATTCCGACTCCAGGTACCCAAAATTGCTCGGACTCAGACTCCTCAGTCCAGGTAGATACTTGCTCCCAGAGGAGGGCAAGTGGCTAAAATGAGAGGTAGTGGTGGACTTACCTACCCACTGATGACTCAAATTGTCTATTCAGGTAAATTAACTTCATAAACATTGTATTTTCTGTCACTGACTAGGCTGATTAGGAGAGTGAAAGGGCAGAAGTACTTGCAAGAGGAAAGAGAGAAGCCTATCACTGCTCTCCCTAATGCATACTAAAGAAAGTTGCAAGAAAACACAAAAGCCCAGTATACAGAGACAGATAAACTGCGTCAGATTTTACTCCAGTAAGTTTGCTGTCTTTCACAGTGTCATTATACAGGACAGCGACTGTTAGGAATGTCAATGTCATATCTAAGTCCTTTGCAAAATATGTTGGCTGTTAAAGAGACACTGAAGTGAAAAAAAAATATGATATAATGAATTAGTTGTGTAGTAAAGCTAAGAAATAAAGCATTAGGAGCAGAGACATAAGTCTAATATTTATTTTCAGTAGGAAGAGTTAAGAAACTCCAGTTGTTATCTATGGAAATAGCCATTGAGCTCTGCGACTTTGAAAGTCCTGGAGAGCTCTGACTTCTGATTAGGTTATCTCAGCTGTATTGTGTTTTTCTTTTGCAGAAAACAGTTCAGGACAGGTCAAAAGTTCACTGCCTGTTCTGCAAAAACTTTTAGAATGCTGAGTAATGTGTAAACTACAAGTATTAGAGAATGATGCAATGTTATAAAAAAAAAAAAAAAAAAAAAAAAAAAAAAAGGGTGTATAACTGAAAATTAAAATATGAGAATATATTTTTTTTGCTACCAATGTTCTAGTAATTACCCCTACTACACAACCAATTCATCATGATATCATCATTTTTTTTTCGCTTCAGTGTCTCTTTAACAAAATAAATAAAAATAATACATACAAGTAATTGTAAAAGGGAATAAGAGAATGAAACTTAGTAACTTTTCAGACATCTTTTTAATTACCGGTGAAAGGACTTTCCACATCCACGTGTCTGTCGGCTTGTGCAGTTGATGGCAGCACATGCGGGCATTGTTAGATGCCATACAAGATAACCTGAGTTGTAGTAAAGAAAGAGAAGAGGTTTATAAAGCTATGGAACATTAACCTGAATGAAAACTGACAGAAAAGGTACACAAATAATTATAGTATGCCATAAAATTAGTACAGTAAGCAGTAAGAACATTAGTGGTTCATAAATATGTTAAATATAGGCCAATTAAAAGGTTTAATTCTATAAAATAGGGTGTCAAATTATCTTACTGATGGAGATTGGACGAGTTCACTCAGCCATCAGGGGGGAATGCAGGATTTTTTAAGTAGAAGGGATCTCCCTTTGGGTCAGCAGAAGTGTAGTTTGATCCTTCAAACACCATCCACGGCTCCCAGGGGAGCAATTGTGAAGCTGTCAGATTTTGTTGAAAGCTATACTGCCCCTATGCTGCAGTGTCGCATGTGTACACCCCAGACAGACACATTCAGGCACAGCCGTGTACAGATACCAGCTGAGTGTACTGCTTTCAACAGGAGCTGTCAGTTTCACTATTACTCCCATTGGGAGCTGTGGATGTCGATAGAAGGACCAAACTACACTTCTGCTGACCTAAACGGGGATCCGTTCTACCTACAAAGCCCTGCATGTTCCCTTCCCTGTTGGCAGTTTGAAGCGGTTCAAACTTCGTCAGTAAGAGGATCACCTATGCCCAATTTAATAAAATAAAACCCTTTCATTGGCTTGCTTCACTTCCATACAGTTTGGTAATTTTTTTTTTTTAATTTCTCCATACAGAAAAAGAAATATTAAGTAAAAATAACTTGAATGTCTTTATAGTAAACCTCTGGGGCCCATATGCAATTCACTTTTTCTCCATAGTTTTCTCCTAGGTGATATTTTTAAACTTGTCCATAAAATGCCTTTTAAGCCACTAGACAGCAAGAAAATACTCAAAATAATTTTGATAGTACTTATTCGCCTACTTTATGGTACGTTTTTAGTTGAAAAGTGCAGGAAAGTTATTTAAAATTGAAGATGAAAAATTATCTCCTAGGAGAAAACTCAGGTGAAAAAGAGAATTGCATATGGCCCTGGATACAGTAAACTTAGTTCTTAGGTCCCAGCCACGAGCCTCTATACACTGTATGACCAATCTTGATATAGGCTTTAATTTACCAAGCATTACCGCATGCAGTAAAGCAGAAAACAGTTGATATAACTGAACATTTAGTGAAATGTCTATTTATTAAGGCTATTACCGCATGGCAAGATGAAATTACCGACCAGTGAGGTAAATTACCAACTTTTGCGGGAAATGCTTCAATACATGTCAATGCACAAAGATTTGAGCATGCAGTAAAGCCAAGTGAGATATTCAGTATTTATCCCCAGCTCTGATCTGTTGGAAACTAGCAAATAGCATGCGACAGTATTGACAGAAAGCAGAGAGCAGAAAGCAGAGAGCCAATAGGAAGAGCCTCCCCCTCCTGCTTCTCACCTCATTTGATCTGATGCACTAGCGGGTGGGACATGACAGTGGCAGAGCAGGAAAATTAGACATTCAATGCTTTTCTGCATCACTTTTGATGTGCAGATCTATAGAATGATACACAAGAGAGACCTCTAGTGGCATGTAAGCACATCTAAAGTGATTCAGGAAACCTCTTCCTCTCTAGCAAGCTGTTACAGAACACAGGAACGGCTCATGCAGACTAGTCTAGATTGTAAGCCTTTGGGCAGGGTCCTCCTCCTTTTGTGTCCTACCTAATCTTGCACCTCCATTACTGTGAACCCATGCTATGCATCTGAGTGAACCTAACTTGCCTAATCTCCATGCTTCATCCAGTGACTGACTAAGCATTACCTGGTACTCATACTATGGTGTGTGATCTGGTTTTCTTGTATTCCTCACACACAAGCAATAGAACACAGCAGTACATGCATCCAGCTACATTTGAAATTGGTCAGCAGGTGCTCGTCAGCCAATCAGGATGCACTGTCATACACCCTTTACCTGCCATACCACATATAGCAGCCATTAGCATTCAGGTGGGAGGCTTCAGTTGGACGCCATCGCAAGATTGCGTCGCTAGCAGGACCGCCCCGTGCAGGCATCCCTCCCACAGGGGTCCCTCCCTAACCGCTCACCTATCCGCCATGTCCTAGAGCTGAAAGAAAACGTTTAAAAACACACGATTGGTTCGCACGATGACCAGGGGCCCCGGACCTCTCTCACTGGCCGGGGCCCCAAGGCCAATGTGCGATACCTGGAGGGAAGTGCAGGTGGGCCTGGACCTCTCACACCCAGGCTCTGGACCTCTCACATCCAGAAAACCCACCAACACTGCCTCCATACTGAATGCTAAATTCAACACACACAAGCAATAGAACACAGCAGTACATGCATCCAGCTACATTTGAAATTGGTCAGCAGGTGCTCGTCAGCCAATCAGGATGCACTGTCATACACCCTTTACCTGCCATACCACATATAGCAGCCATTAGCATTCAGTAAAGGGTGTATGACAGTGCATCCTGATGTCCGGGGCCCCTGGTCATCGTGCGAACCAATCGTGTGTTTTTTTTTCTTCCCTTGTATTCCTGTATTGTCATATTGCTGTATGTCACCCCTAAATATTGTCTGTAACCTAAACTAATGTTCAGCGCTGCGTAATATGTTGGCGCTTTATAAATACAATACATAAATAAATAAATAGTCCGCACAGCTTGCTGCAGACACCTACTCCACTGGTGAGACTTCTACCTACTGAACAGGGCTTGGTGAATTAAACCAGCATTTTTCATTACATTACCAAACTTCTACTGCACCTGTGAAAATCTGCAAGAATTTGCACAAAAAAAAAAAAAAAAAAAAAGTGATATTTTGATGACTTTTTTTTTTTTGTTAAATCGAACAGCCCTTTGTGAATTGAAGCCATAGTAAACATTTGATATAGTAAACTACTTGACCAGGTCTCGAAGTTTACTTAAAAAGATTTTACTGTAATCTGGCATTACACTTGTTCACTGCTACTTCTGGGACTGGAAAGTTTTTGAAGAGAATTTGCAGCTAATTGTGTACTCCCATTTAAAGCGGACCCAAACCAAACATTTTTTTAATTCAAAATATTTACCGTAGTTGCACCACTCTGACACATACGCAGATAAATGAACACTCCTTCAAGCCTATAAACATTTCAGTGCATGCTTTTCACCATTCTCTTTTCATAACTAGGGTTATACAGGTGGCAGCCATTACTTCTGAGCTTAGTAGGAGGTTTTAGATCATGGGTGTGTTTGTCATCAGCTACCCTCCCTCACAGGGGCATAGTCTATGTGAAATCTCACACAAGCTGAGATCACCTCCCCTGTGACATCATCAGTAGCAGCCTGTGTTTTGTTTTTGCTTTTTATCTCCTCCACCAGTCTGCCGGATTCTGTCCTGGCAATATGAAAGGAAGGGAGGGGTTCTTCCAAAAAAAATAAAATATTTTATATGTCATCATGCAGATGAAAAAAGGCTGCTATTTATTGTTATAAGTAAGAAAATAGATTTTATTTCTTGTATTTTTAATTTGAGTCCACTTAAACCACTTGAGGACCTAGGGCTTTCTACCCCTTAAAGAGACTCCGTAACAAAAATTACATCCTGTTTTTTATCATCCTACAAGTTCCAAAAGCTATTCTAATGTGTTCTGGCTTACTGCAGCACGTTCTACTATCACCATCTCTGTAATAAATCAACTTATCTCTCTCTTGTCAGATTTGTCAGCCTGTGTCTGGAAGGCTGCCAAGTTCTTCAGTGTTGTGGTTCTGTGATGCATCTCCCCCCTCCTGGCCCCTCTATGCACACTGCCTGTGTATAATGATCTCTTGAGATACAAAAGGAAGGGTGTATACAGCCTGCTTGTGTATGAATGTATTTTCTATGTGTGGACATGCTGTACATCAACCTACTTCCTGTTTTGGTGGCCATTTTGTTTGTTTATAAACAAACTTTTTAAAACTGTTTTTAACCACTTTTAATGCGGCGAGGAGCGGCGAAATTGTGACAGAGGGTAATAGGAGATGTCCCCTAATGCACTGGTATGTTTACTTTTGTGCGATTTTAACAATACAGATTCTCTTTAAGGACCGGCCACTTTTTTTCCATTCAGACCACTGCGGCTTTCACGGTTTATTGCTCGCTCATACAACCTACCACCTAAATGAATTTTGGCTCCTTTTCTTGTCACTAATACAGCTTTCTTTTGGGGCTATTTGATTGCTCCTGCGATTTTTACTTTTTATTATATTCATCAAAAAAGACATGAATTTTGGCAAAAAAATGATTTTTTTAACTTTCTGTGCTGACATTTTTCAAATAAAGTAAAATTTCTGTATACATGCAGAGCGAAAAATGTGGACAAACATGTTTTTGATAAAAAAAAACCCATTCAGTGTATATTTATTGGTTTGGGTAAAAGTTATAGCGTTTACAAACTATGGTGCAAAAAGTGAATTTTCCCATTTTCAAGCATCTCTGACTTTTCTGACCCCCTGTCATGTTTCATGAGGGGCTAGAATTCCAGGATAGTATAAATACCCCCCAAATGACCCCATTTTGGAAAGAAGACATCCCAAAGTATTCACTGAGAGGCATAGTGAGTTCATAGAAGATATTATTTTTTGTCACAAGTAAGCGGAAAATGACACTTTGTGAGAAAAAAAAAAAAAAAGTTTCCATTTCTTCTAACTTGCGACAAAAAAAAAAAATGAAATCTGCCACGGACTCACCATGCCCCTCTCTGAATACCTTGAAGGGTCTACTTTCCAAAATGGGATCATTTGTGGGGTGTGTTTACTGTCCTGACATTTTGGGGGGTGCTAAATTGTAAGCACCCCTGTAAAGCCTAAAGGTGCTCATTGGACTTTGGACCCCTTAGCGCAGTTAGGCTGCAAAAAAGTGCCACACATGTGGTATTGCCGTACTCAGGAGAAGTAGTATAATGTGTTTTGGGGTGTATTTTTACACATACCCATGCTGGGTGGGAGAAATATCTCTGTAAATGACAATTTGTTAATTTTTTTTACACACAATTGTCCATTTACAGAGATATTTCTCCCACTCAGCATGGGTATGTGTAAAAATACACCACAAAACACATTATACTACTTCTCCTGAGTACGGCGATACCACATGTGTGGCACTTTTTTGCACCCTAACTGCGCTAAAGGGCCCAAAGTCCAATGAGTACCTTTAGGATTTCACAGGTCATTTTGAGAAATTTCGTTTCAAGACTACTCCTCACGGTTTAGGGCCCCTAAAATGCCAGGGCAGTATAGGAACCCCACAAATGACCCCATTTTAGAAAGAAGACACCCCAAGGTATTCCGTTAGTAGTATGGCGAGTTCATAGAAGATTTTATTTTTTGTCACAAGTTAGCGGAAAATGACACTTTGTGAAAAAACACAATTAAAATCAATTTCCGCTAACTTTTGACAAAAAAATAAAATCTTCTATGAACTCACCATACTCCTAACGGAATACCTTGGGGTGTCTTCTTTCTAAAATGGGGTCATTTGTGGGGTTCCTATACTGCCCTGGCATTTTAGGGGCCCTAAACCGTGAGGAGTAGTCTTGAAACTAAATTTCTCAAAATGACCTGTGAAATCCTAAAGGTACTCATTGGACTTTGGGCCCTTTAGCGCAGTTAGGGTGCAAAAAAGTGCCACACATGTGGTATCGCCATACTCGGGAGAAGTAGTACAATGTGTTTTGAGGTGTATTTTTACACATACCCATGCTGGGTGGGAGAAATACCTCTGTAAATGGACAATTGTGTGTAAAAAAAATCAAAAGATTGTCATTTACAGAGGTATTTCTCCCACCCAGCATGGGTATGTGTAAAAATACACCCCAAAACACATTGTACTACTTCTCCCGAGTACGGCGATACCACATGTATGGCACTTTTTTGCACCCTAACTGCACTAAGGGGCATAAAGTCCAATGAGTACCTTTAGGATTTCACAAGTCATTTTGGTTTCAAGACTACGCCTCACGGTTTAGGGCCCCTAAAATGCCAGGGCAGTATAGGAACCCCACTAATGACCCCATTTTAGAAAGAAGACGACACCCCAAGGTATTCCGTTAGGAGTATGGTGAGTTCATAGAAGTTTTTATTTTTTTGTCACAAGTTAGCGGAAATTGATTTTAATAGTTTTTTTTCACAAAGTGTCATTTTCCGCTAACTTGTGACAAAAAATAAAATCTTCTATGAACTCACCATACTCCGTACGGAATACCTTTGGGTGTCTTCTTTCTAGAATGGGGTCATTTGTGGGGTTCCTATACTGCCCTGGCATTTTACGGGCCCTAAACCGTGAGGAGTAGTCTTGAAACCAAATGTCGCAAAATGACCTGTGAAATCCTAAAGGTACTCATTGGACTTTGGGCCCCTTAGCGTACTTAGGGTGTAAAAAAGTGCCACACATGTGGTACCGCTGTACTCAGGAGAAGTAGTATAATGCGTTTTGGGGTGTATTTTTACACATACCCATGCTAAGTGGGAGAAATATCTCTGTAAATGACAATTGTTTGATTTTTTTACACACAATTGTCCATTTACATAGAAATTTCTCCCACCCAGCATGGGTATGTGTAAAAATACACCCCAAAACACATTATACTACTTTTCCTGAGTACGGCGGTACCACATGTGTGACACTTTTTTGCAGCCTAGGTGCGCTAAGGGGCCCAACGTCCTATTCACAGGTCATTTTGAAGCATTTGTTTTCTAGACTACTCCTCGCGGTTTAGGGCCCCTAAAATGCCAGGGCAGTATAGGAACCCCACAAGTGACCCCATTTTAGAAAGAAGACACCCCAAGGTATTCCGTTAGGTGTATGGCGAGTTCATAGAAGATTTTATTTTTTGTCACAAGTTAGTGAAAAATGACACTTTGTGAAAAAAAACCAATAAAAATTAATTTCCGCTAACTTTTGACAAAAAATAAAATCTTCTATGAACTCGTCATACACCTAACAGAATACCTTGGGGTGTCTTTTTTTTCTAAAATGGGGTCACTTGTGGGGTTCCTATACCGCCCTGGCATTTTACAGGCCCAAAACCGTGAGTAGTCTGGAAACCAAATGTCTCAAAATGACTGTTCAGGGGTATAAGCATCTGCAAATTTTGATGACAGGTGGTCTATGAGGGGGCGAATTTTGTGGAACCGGTCATAAGCAGGGTGGCCTTTTAGATGACAGGTTGTATTGGGCCTGATCTGATGGATAGGAGTGCTAGGGGGGGTGACAGGAGGTGATTGATGGGTGTCTCAGGGGGTGGTTAGAGGGGAAAATAGATGCAATCAATGCACTGGGGAGGTGATCGGAAGGGGGTCTGAGGGTTTGGCCGAGTGATCAGGAGCCCACACGGGGCAAATTGGGGCCTGATCTGATGGGTAGGTGTGCTAGGGGGTGACAGGAGGTGATTGATGGGTGTCTCAAGGTGTGATTAGAGGGGGGAATAGATGCAAGCAATGCACTGGCGAGGTGATCAGGGCTGGGGTCTGAGGGCATTCTGAGGGTGTGGGCGGGTGATTGAGTGCCCTAGGGGCAGATAGGGGTCTAATCTGATAGGTAGCAGTGACAGGGGGTGATTGATGGGTAATTAGTGGGTGTTTAGGGTAGAGAATAGATGGAAACACTGCGCTTGGGTGGTGATCTGATGTCGGACCTGCGGGCGATCTATTGGTGTGGGTGGGTGATCAGTTTGCCCGCAAGGGGCAGGTTAGGGGCTGATTGTTGGGTGGCAGTGACAGGGGGTGATTGATGGGTGATAGGTGATTGGCAGGTGATCAGTGGGTTATTACAGGGAAGGACAGATGTAATGAATGCACTGGCGAATTGATAAGGGGGGGGGGGGGGGGTCAGAGGGCAATCTGAGCGTGTGGGCGGGTGATTGGGTGCCCGCAAGGGGCAGATTAGGGTCTGATCTGATAGGTAAAAGTGACAGGTGGTGATAGGGGGTGATTGATGGGTAATTAGTGGGTGTTTAGAGAAGATAACAGATGTAAACGATACATTTGGGAGGTAATCTGACGGCGGGTTTGCGGGCGATCTAATGGTGTGGGTGGGTGATCAGATTGCCCGCAAGGGGCAGGTTAGGGGCTGATTGATGGGTGGCAGTGACAGGGGGTGATTGATGGGTGATAGGTGATTGGCAGGTGATTGACAGGTGATCAGTGGGTTATTACAGGGAAGAACATATGTAATTAATGCACTGGCGAATTGATAAGGGGGGGTCTGAGGGCAATCTGAGCGTGTAGGCGGGTGATTGGGTGCCCGCAAGGGGCAGATTAGGGTCTGATCTGATAGGTAACAGTGACAGGTGGTGATAGGGGGTGATTGATGGGTAATTAGTGGGTGTTTAGAGGAGAGAATAGATGTAAACAATGGATTTGGGAGGTGATCTGATGTCGGATCTGTGGGCGATCTATTGGTGTGGGGGGGGTGATCAGATTGCCCGCAAGGGGCAGGTTAGGGGCTGATTGATGGGTGGCAGTGACAGGGGGTGATTGACGGGTGATTGACAGGTGATCAGGGGGATAGATGCATACAGTAAACAGGGGGGGGTGGTCTGGGGAGAATCTGAGGGGTGGGGGGTGATCAGGAGGGGGCAGGGAGCAGGGGGGGGGATAAAAAAAAAATAGCGTTGACAGATAGTGACAGGGAGTGATTGATGGGTGATTAGGGGGGTGATTGGGTGCAAACAGGGGTCTGGGGGGTGGGCAGGGGGGGGTCTGATGGGTGCTGTGGGCGATCTGGGGCAGGGGGGGGAGAAATCAGTGTGCTTGGGTGCAGACTAGGGTGGCAGCAGCCTGCCCTGGTGGTCCCTCGGACACTGGGATCATTAGGGCAGGAGGCAGCCTGTATAACACTTTGTAAACATTACAAAGTGTATTATACACTTTGTATGCGGCGATCGCGGGGTTAACATCCCGCCGGCGGAGGATCGCGTCACGGATGACGCGATCGCTCCGCCCATGCCCTTTAATGGACTGCCGCCTCTGTGGGTGAGGCCGTCCTGAAGGGCTCCACTTCCCCGCCGCCCCTGTGTAGTGGGCGGTCGGGAAGTGGTTAAAGCACGCTAACAATGTGTTAACATTCACTATATAAATTTGTAATAGCTTTTAAGACATCCATTTTCAAAATCGGGTATTTGGAAGCCACAAGAGGTTTTTATTCTGTCAGTTCTTCTGGGTAGCAGAAGTGTAAGCATGCCACATCCCTAAATGCCTGTTCCCACTGCAAATCATAAATGCTGCCATTCATCTGCATTTTAATTGCAACCGAATAGCACTCGTGGGCAGCAGACAGGACGTTTAAACAAGCATACATACCAGCTTCCTGTCTGAAAGAGGCCAGAGGGCTGGTTCACACTGGACAGATCAAAAACTGATCAAGCATTGCTTATTAGTAGGAGGGCTTTTCGGTCTCTTTTAGCCCCCTATACATTCCTAGTGGCTTGGGTGACCCCAAGCTGCTTGGTAACTCTGATGTAAAAACTCATCCACAAAATGATCAGTTTTTATTGGGCATCGGTTTTTGATCTCTGACCTTCTGTTGATCTGGAAGAAAAAAAAAGAAATCACCTCCCTCCCTAAACTTGAGGTCTGTTTGGTGGAGTGGACCGAACTGATCCGTTCCAACAGAGCAATGTGAATAGTTCTTATTGATTAAAATAGGATATGATCTGTTATGGTCCGCTAAACAGACCATATTTATTGCCAATGCAAACTGGACCTAGGACTCATTCTGAGGTAGCTAGGTTTTCAGTTTTTGGTAACAACTGTTTAAATGCTGTGAAAATCTGAGTATCTACTATGCAACAAGGAGCAAGTGCAAGTGGCTGAATGGCCATGTAAATGGTCCCTTAGCATGGAATTCAAGAGCCAGTCTATCCACTCCCAACACCCTGATCTGCCCATTATTACCAGGCCTTCAGCCTCATTTACATTAGGTAACGAGGTGGCCTTGTGTTTACAAAGCAATGCATGGCATCTGCCTTGCACTCTAAACTCAGTGCTGTCAATAATGAGATACAAACAAAAATGCATGTAGCAGTGTGGTACAGTAATGCACTGCTGCACAGCGCTTAAAGGAGAATGTCAGAAAGTGCAGTTTATGCACTTCTGATGTCCTTGCTTATAGCATGGTGGCTTAATAGATAGCACTCTGTACCTGGTTCGAATCCCAGCCAGGTCAACATCTGCAAGGAGTTTGTATGTTCTCCCAGTGTCTGTGTGGGTTTCCTCCAGGCACTCCAGTTTTCTCCCACATCCCAAACACATAGATAAGTTAATTGGCCCTAGACTACGATACATACACTACATGATATAGGCATAGGACTATGGTAGGGATTAGATTGTGTGCCCCCCTGAGGGACAGTTAAGTGGCAAGACAATATACTCTGTACAGCGCTGCAGAAGATGTCGGCGCTATATAAATACTAAATAATAATAATATAGTAATAGCATACTATATGTATTCCTGAAATGAGCACAGCAACACATAGGCCTGGTGCACACCCAAAAACGCTAGCAGATCCGCAAAACGCTAGCAGATTTTGAAACGCTTTTTCTTATTTTTCTGTAGCGTTTCACCTAGCGTTTTGCGGTTTTGTGTAGCGTTTTTGGTGTAGTAGATTTCAGATATTGTTACAGTAAAGCTGTTACTGAACAGCTTCTGTAACAAAAACGCCTGGCAAACCGCTCTGAAGTGCCGTTTTTCAGAGCGGTTTGCGGTTTTCCTATACTTAACATTGAGGCAGAAACGCATCCGCAATCCAAAATCTGCAGCAGCCCGGGAGTATGCGTTTCTGCAAAACGCCTCCCGCTCTGGTGTGCACCAGCCCATTGAAATACATTACCCTAGCAGATCCGCACCCGCAAGCGGATCGCAAACTGCAGCCGAACCGCTCTGGTGTGCACCAGCCCATAGTGTGAATAAGGCCTTAGACCCCAGTGAAACAATGGCAGCATTGTTTCTATAGTACATTCACAGCAATGTAAGACTTGCTGATCACGCCATGTCAAATCATTATTCTTAGAAGTGCACACTACACACAAATATTGTGTAAAATGCATGCAACTTATAGGTTCCGGTATAATACTGGTAGCTTATGTAAATCTGAAAGTGAAAAAAAAAATAACCTAAAATGTAGAAGTGTACTGTACCGTTCAAAAACAAGTCACAGTTTTTTTTCTCCTTGTCTATTTTTGTCAAATAAACTGGGTAGTACAAAACAGGTCAGATATTCAGACCTTGTGAATGTGTTGTCTGTCCATCTATTCAACAGCCATTAAATGTGAAAAACCGAGCATCTGACAGCACCTGTCAAAACAAGGGGAAGACGTAGGTTTCCAGGGCAAAAGCAAGCAGGTTTGTGTGGTTTTTTTTTCAAATTTTAAGGGAACGTGGGCCAATTGTAATCTGATCTGCAGTTATTTATTTACAAATGAAATACTACCGCTGGGTATGTCAGTGTCCATTTTCATTTTATTGTGTTCAATTAATTTTGGTTTAGACTTTACCATTAATCTGTACTGTTTAGAACTAGAGCTATAGCACAGTTTGTACAAACCACTGTTTTGTACAATAGTGGCATCTTTAATTCACCATTTGAATATTTTATGCAAGATCCTGATAAATGCAGGACATTGGAGCATATTATCCATTGCTTTATTTAAAGGTCAATAACATTTTTTGAAATATTTCACAATGTTTAAGTCTTCAAGCAGTACATAAACAGATGTAAAAACAGGGGTCTCTTTAACCACTTCCCTACCACTGTTTTTTTCTCCCTTCAAAACCAGAGCAATTTTCACATCACACTCCTCCCAGTCATTCGCCAATAACTTTATCGCTACTTATCACACAGAAATGATCTATATAATATTTTTTGTGGGACAAACTAGGCTTTCTTTAGACAGTACTTTTTTTTATTTTATTTTATATACATCTTACAGGGAAGAAGAAGAAAAAAAATTGCAAAAATTCATAATTTTTCAGTTATTGTAGTCTAAAAATAAAATGTGCTATTGTAGATAAAACAGACACATTTTATTTGCCCATTTGTCCCTGTTATTACAATGTTTGTGTCTCTGGTACAACGTATGGAGATAATATTTTATTTGGAAATAAAGGTGTATTTTTTCCTGTTTGTTTTTTATTTTTTTTTATATTGTAACAATAATTACAAGTCTTTATTTATGAAAGCCTTGCTACTGTACGATTGTATTGTGTGTGTGGCGTTCCCATATTTGGCCTAAAGCACAAAAGCTGACCAGAATCTGAAAACGCCAGACTGCGTGCAGGCCATTCAACAGCAGAGTGGGAATTGTTGAAGTGTCTAGCAGCAGCTAGTGGTGGCAGTGAGAAGTGTTTTGAGGGGTTACAGCCTTGTGTTAGCTCGAATAAGGCTGCTTCCCCTTGCGATCTGGTCAAACCCGCAGTCGGGAACCGTATCTGCAGGCTGGGCCGGTAATATATATTAAAAAAAAAAAAAGTCCCTAAGGTAACTATTTATGTAGGGTTTTTCTAAATGATGTGTTTTTTGTTATGTTTTCTTTTGGCAACTATGGGGTAGGGTGAAAGGGGTTAAAAAATAATAATTTATAAAAATTTTCGGTGTAAAAAGTGTATTATGGTGTATTTTACTTTTTTGGCCACAAGATGGCACTACACTTAGTTCCTGTCTGCTGTTAACAGTAGACAAGAACTAGTGCATGTATAAATTTGCTTTTGGTTTTGAGTGAGAGCTGCGTCTCATTGCTGCAAGTTACCATTCCTCACAGGCACATTGATGGGCGTTGGGAGCAGCTGTTTCTCATACCCCATCACGGAAAGGCACAAGTGCGGTGATTGCGAACAGAATTGGCACATGCAATTGGGAACAGCGGTGGTAAGTAAACAGTGTGTAGCTATACACCCCTGATACGCAAGTGAAGTAAACAGTACATATATATATATATATATATATATATATATATATACGTACCAAGGATCCGGAAGTGGTTAACAGAAATGTAGAGCTTGATGCACAAAATATTTTGCAAGCATTGTTCGTATTTGATTTATTTATTTTAAAGTGACACAAAAGCAAAAATAAAATAAAATGATATACTGAACTGGATAATTAATAGAACATTAGTAACAAAGAAGAGTCTCATATTTTTATTTTTGGTTTTACTGTATAGCTTTCTTTTTTAATACCATTGCATCAGTCTGTCATATTTGCAGTTTACAAACTACACTGTATTTTAAACCATGAAACAGAGCAGAGCGAATGACCCTTTTAAACCTTATCTAAAGTTGTCTCTCACTGTTTCTTTGATGTATAAATGCTACAGAAAACAGCACTGTCTTCCACCCAAGTTTGTTTGGAGAGTTCAGAGAAGCTATTTTGCCTAGATAACAAATGAAGTAGCGTAAGGGCCATTTCAACTGGCGTTTATGATGCAAGGCGATCACCGCATCGCCTTAAATCCCCCCGCAGGTACGTTACTCCAACCATCAAGTAAGCAAAGAGACTGGAAAAGTATGGCACAATTTTATTCCAGTAAAGTGTATTTTAAGTGACATCAATGCATAAACACAGGCTGTGCAAAACAAAGCATATAAAGATGTACTTATTGCAACTGTTGTTCACTGAGTGAAGGGAGGTGACAGTGGGTGCCAGAGAGGTGCACAGCCAGACAAGCATTTCACAGGGTGGTACCGAGCTTCTACACCAGTTGCGAGACGTACAACTTTATAGGCTTTATTTTGCCTGTGTTTATACGCTGATGTCACTTTATACACATCACACTTTACTGGAATAAATCAACTGTGCCAGAATTTTCCTATCTTTTTGCTTACATCATAGACTGTCTGCCCAATCTAGAGCACGTTGTTTACCTCTGAGGGTAGTACTGTCTGCAGCTACACTGTGAGTCCTGCCAGCTCTTTGTTTACCTTACTCCAATCATCTGTCAATATTGTGACATATTGCACTATTGGCTCCTTTATTTTTCCCTTTTGCATTTTCTCAGTCCTTGGATCGTCTGAAACTGTCCTTCTTCATGTCTACTATCTGCTTTCTAATTTGGATTTTCATTTTCTCATTAGGGAACAGGAAGTTTGTGATTCTGTATTTGCCTTTCTAATGTACAGAACATTACTGTCAGTTCCCCTGAAATGTTTGCTCTGCCTCCATTTATCATTTGTACAGTGCTGACCAGCAATTGAAACAAAACATATAAACAGCTGCCATGGGCAATCCTAATTTACTAATCCTGTCACAAACAACACATGAAAAGAGATGGTAACAATTGTGTATGTGTGTCAAACTGGAGAATGGGGGTGCCAAAAATTGTAAAACGATTAAAAAAGGAGTGGCAGTAGTTAGCTTACCTCTCCTGTAGGATATTGCAGCCAAACGACTAATTGGAAAGCCTGGAATGCTTTGGGCGAAATCCCGGCATTACAAAGTAACCTATCACGCTAGTGTTGACGTCATTTGCACGCAAATGTGTGTGTGTTAGAGGCTTTGTAGCACATGCTCTGATTGCTCTATAGAATAATTAAAATGTACAAATTAGCAATTTCTTACTGGTATATCACACATCATGTAGACCATATACTGTATATATACAATTTATTCTGCATGTTATGATTATAGCTTTTCAGTAGCACTTTTATGCTAAACATGAGATCTACCACAGGAGCTCTTATTTGGAAACTTCTGCTGCATATTTAAAAAGGGACAGTACTCCAGATAGCATGATAAATGATTTTGGTATTCAGTGTGACTAGTAAAATCGTGATTTACATTCTATAAATGATTAGTGCTGTTGTTATAGGGGCGTTCTTTTGTACTACTGCTATGTTGTTACATTGGATTAGCAAGCTCCTTGTGATGGCAAACTAATCACCAATGGTTCAAGTGTACTCAAGGTGGAGGGGGGGGGGGGGGGGGGGATGGGGCTCAGAGGCATGTTCCTGTCCCTGGGAGCGAGACTAACTCTGTGCTTCTCCAAGAGCACAGAGAGGAGAAGGGGCAGTAAGAGGCGGTGCAAGGGAACAGAGAGGTGGGAAAGGGGTGTTCCTAGCGAACGAATGTTCTGCAGGAATGCCCCTCCTCCAAAGGAAGTGTCTCAGGTACCATACTTCCTAAAGTCCCTTAAAGGGACACTTAAGTAAAAAAAAAACGAGTTTTACTCACCTAAGGCTTCCAATAGCCCCCTGCAGCTGTCCGGTGCCCTCGCCGTCTCCCTCCGATCCTCCTGGCTCCGCCGGCAGCCACTTCCTGTTTCGGTGACAGGAGCTGACAGGCTGGGGACGCGAGTGATTCTTCGCGTTCCTGACCACAATAGCGCCATCTATGCTACTATAGCATATATCATATACCATCATAGAGGGTGCTAATGTGTCTGGGAACACGAAGAATCACTCACGTCCCCAGCCTGTCAGCTCCTGTCACCGAAACAGGAAGTGGCTGCCGACAGGGCCAGGAGGATCGGAGGGAGACGGTGAGGGCACCGGACAGCTGCAGGGAGCTATTGGAAGCCCTAGGTGAGTAAAACTCATTTTTTTTGTTTGACTTAAGTGTCCCTTTAAGGCTGCTCGTCCCTTGCCGTTTCCCTGGGTGGCTCCTGTCCCTTGTAATTCATCCCAAAAGCCTTGCCGAGTTGCGCATGCGCAGCCAGGCAAACTCCCCTATCCGCAGCATCGTGACCCCAAGGTTTATTTTTCCAAAAACAAAACTTAGCAGTAAAATGCCGCACGTGCGGTAGTAAAGGGCTCTGCATAATGCGGCCAGCCCCCTTGATCAGGATGTATTTTTTTCCCAATAATCTGCTGGCTTGGATTTGCTTCAGAACTTTACACAAGACTTTTTAGATTTGGAAAGTAGATTAACTGGTTATTAATTAATCAAGTCACCCGTTTTTTGCAGAGTATATATAATCTTGTCATTAACTGTACCTTAGAAGGGCTCACAATCTAGTACCTAGAGTTCAGTGTTCTCCCCAGGCTCTTTTAGCTGGGTGCTCCACCCGGCTAGTTTTGGTGAGCACCTGGCTGTCATCAGCCCTCCTCCTCCAATGCTGTAAGCATTGGTAACTGCCCTGTATTCTTTCATGTCGCCCCACCCGGCTACTTTTTCATACCACCCGGCTGTAAAAAATTTGTGGGGAGAACACTGGAGTTATATGTCCATCATAGTGTAGGGCCAATTTTGGGAGAAGTAAATTAACTTATTTCTGTTTTTGGAATGTGGGAGGAAACCAGAGTGCCCAGAGGAAACCCACAAAGACAAGGAGAGAACATACAAACTAGTACTACAAGACAAGAGTGATAGCCACTATGCCACCATGCCGCTCAATAGCTTTCTGAATCTGATCAGCGTTCAATTCTGGTTTTGACAGTGCCGATTCCAGTAACTGTAGAATGAAAAAGCTGAGTACACTTTTTCATTTAAGTTGCATCTCTACCCAGTTAAACCTTTCCCATTCTATGTCGCACTATGTCCAACACTAGCATATTCCATTTCATGCCCAATTTCAGACATAGCTCACCATAGGAAAACATGGCGGGCGCTAGGGGCGTGCACGTTGATTAGCGCGTAGTAGATTTGGGTGCAGCCAGCGCCACCATAGACCATAATAGGAATTACAGCTATAGCGGTGCTCAGTGAGTAATTTCTGTACCGTCAGAAGACGGAGCTGTAGTTACTTTTATAACAATGTAATTCGGCTGCCAGCAATAGCTGGAAGCCGAATTACATAATTCCCACTGTCCACATGGACCTGGAGGGGAAATAATAATTAACGCTTCTCTTGTACGCACTAGGGGGGCCGGTGTAAATGTCTGATTGTGCTGCCCAGAAGCTACCTTCCTCACTGAGTAACACGTATGCTCAGTGGGAACTTTCATATAATCCCCTGAAACATCTCCGCAGCCACAATGCCTAGACTCCTTAAATTTGAGGGTAGAAATTACCAAATTACAGCCCCCAAGCCTCACTGGTTTCCAAGATAGATTACATAAACCTATCTTTTAAACCAGCGGGGCACGGGGACTGCAATTTGGCACAGACGTAATTCCCTCCCTACTCTGAAAATTTGGGGAGTATAGGAGGTGTGGCTACGGAGATATTTTGGGCGTTTAGCGCCGGCAGCATCACTTAATAGGAAATGTGGCAGCAAAGGATTGCACTGCGCATGCGAGGCAGCATAAATTTACAGGCAGCACAATCAAACAACACCGATGCTGGATCTAGTCTGGCACAGCGTCAGCCCATTTAGATCAAAGTGAGTCCGACACTTTGATTGCCGTCGGCTCGCAGCTCTGCCACGTAATTTAACCACTTGAGGACCCACCCTTTACCCCCCCTTAAGGACCAGCGCTGTTTTAGCTGATCTGTGCTGGGTGGGCTGTGCAGCCCCCAGCACAGATCAGGGTGCAGGCAGAGCGACCAGATCGCCCCCCTTTTTTCCCCACCAGGGGGATGATGTGCTGGGGGGGTCTGATCGCTCCTGCCTGCCTGTTGCGGGGGGGGGGCACCTCAAAGCCCCCCTCCGCGGCGAAATTCCCCCCCTCCCTCTCATCCCTGTCCCCCCTGGCAATCTGGGCTGCACAGGACGCTATCCGTCCTGTGCAGCCAGTGACAGGCTGTCCCCTGTCACATGGCGGCGATCCCCGGCCGCTGATTGGCCGGGGATCGCCGATCTGCCTTACGGCGCTGCTGCGCAGCAGCGCCGTACAGTGTAAACAAAGTGGATTATTTCCGCTTGTATTTACATTTAGCCTGCGAGCCACGATCGGCGGCCCGCAGGCTATTCACGGAGCCCCCCCGCCGTGAATTGACAGGAAGCAGCCGCTCGCGCGAGCGGCTGCTTCCTGATTAATTAGCCTGCAGCCGGCGACGCAGAACTGCGTCGCTGGTCCTGCAGCTGCCACTTTGCCGACGCGCGGTATGAGTGCGCGGTCGGCAAGTGGTTAAATATTACGTTGCCATATTTGGCCTTGCTGTTAGAGGCACGTTGGAGTCCTCCTACGTGGAACACAGTTCCCCTCTGGCACCTCGCTGCACTGCTTAAAGGGATACTGTAGGGGGGGTCGGGTGAAAATGAGTTGAAGTTACCCTGGGCTTCTAATGGTCCCCCACAGACATCCAGTGCCCACTACGCCACTCGCCGATGCTCCGGCCCCGTCTCCGGTTCACTTCTGGAATTTCAGACTTTAAAGTCTGAAAACCACTGCGCCTGCGTTGCCGTGTCCTCGCTTCCCCTGATGTCACCAGGAGCGCATGGCGCAGACCATACTGGGCCTGCGCAGTACGCTCCTGGTGCCATCAGTGGGAGAGAGGACACGGTAATGCAGGTGAAGTGGTTTTCAGACTTTAAAGTTTGAAATTCCAGAAGTGAACCAGAGGCGGGGCCGGAGCATTGGGGAGTGGCTGCGTGGGCACTGGATGTCTGTGGGGGACCATTAGAAGCCCCGGGTAACTTCAACTCATTTTTCCCTGACCCCCCTACAGTGTCCCTTTAATTACACAGGTAAGCGTGCAATGGGGCGGAGCTACAGCGTGTAAGCTGACATAAGCCCTGCCCCCTGAAGTTCCCCCCTGGCTCCAGTGGTAGAGAACCCACCAACACACGGTTATTTTTAAATCCAGTTCAGATGACCTTTGCAATCATGGTCGGTCCTTAGCAATGCGTGCTGTTCTATGGAGAGAAAAGGCGATGAGCCGCGAACAAGCAGTATCTTGCACCCTTAAATAAAAAGGCAATGCTCTTGTTTGTCTGAACACTGAACAACCAACGTGGGGCAGATGTACACACCAGATTCTTCAATGAGACAACCCAGCCAAGGATTACATAATGTGTGTCCAAGGCTTTAGTAAATAAGCCCCAGTTTTTTTTCCATGTTGCCTACAGCCACAACCAGACTGCAGCTGTCATCTTCCAGGTACAGCACAGACATAGGTGTAAATTGGCTACTAGGGACAACTTTCCTCACCCAACCCTCTCTTTCTATATGGAGAGAGATATAACATTTTTCGTGGTACATGCTCTGATCCTCTGAGCAGGAGCACATACTGATGAATGCTGTGATTTGTGAGACATCACTCTACGCATCCAACGTCATGCATGCACCGGCCCGCTGCTACGGCAGCCACCCGTCACTATGGTTACGATACTCACTCCCCGTTATGTGGGTAAATCACCCATACCATGCATTATGCATTACAGCATGTACACATTTTTCCTGCACACTGCGTCCACCTATCTCCTACCTCCAGTCCAAGATATTTCAGAACAGTAACTTATTCTTCACTGCCTTCTGATATTTCCATTGAATAATATAAAGAAAATTAGAGGACCCCTTCCCAGGGTCAGGGTGTACCAAAATGGCGACGGATCTCGATTAAAACGATACGAAGCAGTAGGCAATGGCTTCATGACGTTACGCCGCCGTTCCAGCCAATAAGCAGTGAATTGATCACGTGGCGCCAGTTTTTTCCCCCACATAACTTTATTGTCATTGAAACTGTGAAGCAAAGTCCACTTTTTTTCCCTTTAGCGATGACGTAATTTTTTCTTAGGTGAAAGCGAGGCGTCGATGAACGGTGAGTAGAGATGAGTTTATTAGCTGTAGCGTGTGTATGTTGTGGTGGGATGCATAGGAAACGTGGGAGGGGTTGTGCAGCTGGAAGTAAACAACAGGATAGGTTAGGTACATATAGTTCATCTAAGTTGTTAGTTTACGGACATAGCAGCAGTTCCCTACAATTACATCTCCATTACTGAAGGCTTTACATACCATGAGGTTAGAGAGGATTGCTTTATGCACCTCAATTATCATGCCCGAGCAAAGCAGTGTTTGAGAAATTATTATGAGGATTATTGTGTTCTTATACATCAGCCTTATCTTCCATAGAATATCTGACTTGGATAATTCATGTCACTTAACAGTCCCTCAAAAGAACTCACCATCCTTAGTCAAATGCGCCTACCTTAGCCTATTAAAATATGTTTAATTAGTTATAAAATATCTACATGTTGGGGTACTTTCACGCTATGCACCTTGCATTGAACATCCTAGAAAAAGGTTGCATGCTAGAAAAAACTCACATTGCATGTTTTGAGTGTGATGAGACCCATACAGTGAAGCATGCAGTACACAGGCGTATGCTTCACTGCAACAGTAATCACACAGTTGTTTGGTAAAGGCAAACTACATTTTTACAGAATCCACTGTGCCCTAGTGCAGAGATGTGAGCAGTTGATTGCAATATAATTGCGTTGCGAGTTAAAGATTCTAGCAGCAGATAGGTAGATTCTAGAAGCAGGCTAATATGATAGGCAAGTAGTGATAGTTATTAGGTGACAGATCGCAAAGAACAAGCAGTGGTAGGCAGTGTGCTGAGAAGTTAATTGGTGACGCGCAATGGAAGATGTGCAAGTAGTAGGTGGAAAGTAGCAGTGAATGCTAAGTTGCAGTGAGTGTGAAGCAACAGTAGGTGACACGTGTTTGGTGCTGAAGTGCAGAGGTTGCCAAGGTCCAGACAGTGCTAACTGCTAAGGTGTCATGGTCCAGATTGTGCTAGGACAGAGTGGGTGTCAAGGTCTAGTGGAAGCTAATGTACGGTAGTTGCTGAGGTGCATTGGGTATTAAAGGTGCTAATGTCCAGTCTGTAGATTATAGAAGCAGGTTGCTATGATAGGCAAGTAGTGATAGTTATTAGGCTACAGGTGGCAAAGAACAAGCAGTGATAGGCAGTGTGCTGACAAGCAGTAGGTAGTGAGTGACAAGCAATGGGAGATGGGACAAGTAGTAGGTGGAATATAGCAGTGAATGCTAAGTTGCAGTGAGTGTGAAGCAGCAGTAGGTGACACGTATTGGGTGCTGAAGTGCAGAAGTTACCATGGTCCAGACTGTGCTAAGGTGTCATGGTCCAGATTGTGCTTGGATGCAGTGGGTGTCAAGGTCTGGGATATGAATATTGCTCTCCCCTGTGGCAGAAAAACACCTCTGAGCACAAAAAAAAAAACTAGGAAAAAAAAGTCAGTAGTTCAAGATGGGAACTGTAAAACATAACAAATGATCATCATTCACCTGAGACAATAAAAAATGTTAAACTTGTGTGTTTTTAGCTTTTATACACAAAATAAGATTGTTGGATTCTAGGAAAGTCCTATTAACCATATAAGAGTATAAACAGACCCCCCAGCTTTTACCTAAAAAAACAAAACACTTGGAACAAATGATTGACTCGAATATAAGCCGAGGGGAGGAAATGCAGAAGTCTAAAGTCATTGTTTTTTTTTTGCCATACACTACACATCAAGCACCCAATCCAGCAGTTATAAACAGTAGAGCGTGCTTCTTTCACTTACTTCCTAAGTCCGTCCATGCTGTGGGAACACCGTTCTAGCTGGTCTAATGCAGGCTCATCTCTATGATGCCTGCAGTGGTGCGCGTAGTGAAAAGTGCCACTAGATTCACTTAACAGCTGATATTTACATGCCACTCCGCTCTGGTGGGGGGGACACAGTCATCACAAGAAGTCTGGCTAAACCACGCTGCATACACCGGTGGAGGGGTGGCACTTTGGGGACACAGCTGCAATTTAGATACTATGCTCTGGAGAAGGGGGGAATCCCCATGGCTGCATATGTGCCAAAACACAGAGTGATATGAAGAGGGGGATACTTGGGAGCAGACAATGGCATAGTGACTCGTGTATAAGCCGAGCCCGAAACTCTACACACACACACACACACACACACACACACACACACACACACACACACACACACACACACACACACACACTTTTGGTCCAAAAAGTTTGCTTATACTCGAGTATATAAGTTATATTTTCAGTTCAAGTTTGCTATTATGAAAAGTCACATCGAACAATGTGAATTTGGGAGTACATTTTTTGCTTGCTAGTGGCTGAAAAATTATTTAATTTTTAAGTAGTGAAATAATTTCCTTTTGAGAAAATCTGGGGAAGGAGGTGACATGGAAACCTTTGAAAAAAGAACACAGACAAAGGGAGCTCAAATGGTGAAGTTAAAGCGTATCCAAACCAAACATTTTTTTAATTAAAAATATTTAGTTGCACCACTCTGACACATACAAAGATCAATAAACACTCCTTCAAACCTATGATCATTTCAGTGCATGCTTTTCACCCTTCTCTTTTCATAGCTAGGGTTATACTGGGGGCAGCCATTAGCAATTCCTTCATTGCCAGACACCATCTACTCCACCAGTTTGCCGGAAAAATCCCGGCAATTTGAAAGGAAGGGAAGGGTTCCTCCAATAAATGTAAAATATTTTATATTTGTCATCATGTAGCTGAAAAAAGGCTGCTATTTATTATTATAATTTAGAAAATAGATTTTATTTCTGAAATCTTGTATTTTTAATTTGGGTCCACTTTAACCATGAGTGTTTTGTGGAGTGATAATGGAAGAAAGGTACTTACGCAGTTGGACCTCTAATGACGACAGCCAACCAAAGCATGCAGTTGGAGATAACAATCCAATCTCCACTCAGGTGTTCACAAGATCTTTTTGGAGTGGTCACTCTCTTGAAAAGAATGGGTACCAGCTGGCCAACTAATCAGGTTGGAGCCAGAAGCTATGTCCTCCCATGGAGGGTAAAAAATAAAAATGAGGGGAAAGAGGCACCCAAGATAATATAATATTAGGTTAAAATCAATAGAATAATGAAGAGGTGGCTTAACTCAAAAGATGACACTATCTGTAGTTTAAAAAACAAACAAACAAGGTTTTTATTTGACAGTATTGGCACATTTCGTGGACTCAACCCACTTCATCAGGCCGAATTCCTGTGCCAATACAATAATATGGCTGAGCAGCCCATCATCTTGGGCATCACTTTCCCCTATTTGTTTCTTTTGAGTAAACACAGGGGGAAGGTTTTTTGAATCAAGTCCCTGGTGTTCAGATATTTTGTGTGTGAAGCTTTCCAACAGAGATAGAGTCAACTTTGTAGAGAACATTGATGATTGAGATGGTTAGAGATAGAATCTCAGCTTCTACTGCTGTCGCTCACTTCCTGTCCATATGACCCCCTAGCAGCAAATTCAAGCCAGTGTTGTCACAAAGAATGAAGATAATTAGATTTTTCTCCAACGGAAACCTAGACAAGCAATAAGAAGTGGCAGACGTTCAAATTTTACCCAAATTTAGCCACAAGATAAGATTAGCAGGAGTTGGGCTTTAAGATATCAGTCCATAAAATCAGGAACATTCAATATCAATGTTTATTCTGTCTTTTTTTATTCCTTTCTTTTTTGACTAGATAACAGAGGGACATAACACAAAGCATCAAATATTGCTACTAAACAAAAAACAGGATGGAGCCAATGACTCCCGAAGCTCATGGTTGGTCTGTCCTGCAGAAACTGAATGAACAGAAATCAATGGGTCTTTTTTGTGATGTCTCCTTGATGGTGGAGGGTAAAATATTCCTTGCACACAAAAATGTTCTCTCAGCTTGTAGCGAATATTTCTATACGGCTTTAAAAAGAAATGAGCAGCAGCAGTTTTTGGTTCTTGATAATGTTAGCTTGGAGGGCTTTAGTCATCTTCTTGATTTTATATATACTTACAAGATACCAACTTGTCATGTACAAGACTTCATGCAGGCTGGACAACAACTGCAAGTTAGTCTTCCACTGACTAGTAAGGTAGTGGCAGTTTCCACCAGCCCACCGAATATTAATGCAAAGGAAGAAATTTGCATTCCTGATGATGATTATGAGATACCTGATCAAGAATCAGAAATCACAGTGGTTGACAATCCATCTTCAAGAAGAAGCCACAATGATAATCCTCCAAGCATCAACAGCAGCCTCTATAATGAGGAACGAAGACGGTTTGAGGACATGGACAATGCTAGGATTCAAACAAGACCTGCGTTTTATAAAGAGAAATTTGTATTGCAAAATCCTGGGTATTTCGTGAATAAACAAGTTGCTACCTCTGGAAGACTGGGTAGAACGAGTCCTGAGGAAGAGCCTAGAGATGGCTCTTTTCTCAGTCCTGGCTTTTCCAGGCAGATACCTATTACGATACACAATGATGGTTCTTCAGAAGAGGCAGATGACGAAGCTGCAGACATCTGTATCAATTTATGTGATGAACCAGACACCCCAGATAGTTTAGAACCAATCATGCTTAATGACTCAAATGAATCAATTAAACCTAAGATTTACACCACCATTGTTGGGCTACAGGGGGGTGGGGTGGTGCAGAGAGTGGACGCTGAGGAAAACCTTCCTGAGGTTGTACACAAGTGTGACAGGTGTGAACTATTATTACCGTATTCAGAATTCCTGAATCATCAAGATGATCCAGGGCTAAGCCTTCTCCAGTGCAGCTTCTGCGAAAAACAGTTTAGCTACAGGTAAGTGTTATAAGACTCTTCATAGCAGAATATATTGCATGTGTATGTCAGACTGACAGCTCTGTGCCATTAGTTTTAGTGCCAGCCCCATTGTGAATCCTTCTTCTCAAATCAAAATTAAATCAAAGATAGCTTTATTGGCATGGGCAACATTCATACAGGAATTGCCAAAGTAGGGAAGGGGGATGGTTCAGGGGTACAGTGGGTTACCAGTTCATGGATATTTTTTAGGTTTACAGTTCATTTATGCTCCTTCAAGTCTGTGGCATGCAGTGACAGTGTGCAGCGATTGTCACTGTGGATTGATTCTTCTTGTAGTAAAATGTAGAGTTTTCTTTCACCCTCTAATGTGTGAAAGCTTGGAAATAGTTCCACCAGTTTCTTGAACAAGGTTTCCCTGGTTGCGGTATATTTGGGGCAGTGCATTAGGAAGTGATTCTCGCCCTCAAGGGTCTTCTGCTCACAGTGTTGGCATAGTCTATTCTTTCTGGGTTTGCATACTTGTCTGTGTCTTTCAGACTTCTCCCTTGCTAATGGCCTAGCAGTCTTCCCTCTAGTGTACCTGTGTACCATCCACTATTGTAACCACTACTCCCTTTCCATATCCTAATAATCCCCCTTACTTGGCAACCAATCCTAACCTCCCTCCCAACTCCAAAACTAAAAAAAATTAAAGAACTTAAGTGGTGTATTCCCTTGCACCATCATCCTCCAAAGTCTGTGCTGAAACAAACATGGTGGAGAGTATAAAGCTGCTGTGTAATCAGCGCCGGGTGCTAAGGTAGCTTTGTTCCAGCTATGTTTGGCACCCCATTCAAATTAAAATAGCATCCACAGCAATGGACCCTGGTGCTGGATTAATCTGCTGCAGTAGATTGCTTCAGAGCATAGACATTTCTTTTTTTAAAAACATAGTTCTAATAGCAGAATTATGTGTTCATAATACAGACTAAGAATATTGCAGGAATTCTGAAATTCAGTAGGTCATCATCCAGATCAGTTGCACTTGGGAGGTAAATGTATCTACCTCAATGGAAGACAAGCAGGCAAAGGTTTAAACACACATCCCTCCCCCTAAGGCCTGGTACACACTTTCAATTATCATTGACCAATCACTGACCAATTTTACCACATTCATGTAGTATGAGACTTTGGCTATACAATCTGCTCATGGTATTCAATATCTATTGACCCTGAGGCATCATTCACACTTGAGTGTTTTGCCAGCGATTTCGGCAAAACGCTCAAGTGCTAGCACTTTTTAAAGCACTAGTGCAATAATACCCTATAGGCCCGTTCTCACTTGGGCGATTAACGCAAATTGCCAAACGCAAACGGGTAGCCTGCACCATTTTCAGGCGATTTCCCGGTGATCGCGTTTAGTGCTATAGAAGCGCTGAACACGTAAAAAAGTGCAAGTGTGAATGCCGATATTAAAATATACATTTGTCCCAGAGTAAAAAGCACTACTGTATAAATATTGGTAAAGTCTTATAAATCAAAACTGGATTTGTTTGAATAAATGTATGACAAAAACACTAGAGAGTGGAGAGATAATCATCATAATTTGAGGCCAGAGACAGCAGAGTGCTTTGCGATCTGCTTTTATTTTTAAAAAAACACGCCCATTGACTTGCATTAAAATCGATGCATAATTGCAGCGATTGCAATTTTATAGTGGTCTAACACCCAGCATTTCAACTTTGCTTTAAAAGATTGCTTACAGCTTATAAACTATTATGCCAGATTTTTTTTTTTAGCAGAAATTCACTGAATGGATTAAACATGACATTTTAGTGCTGCATTTAGCTAGAAATCCTCCTCCGTGCTTGCTTGTTTAGTTACAAATGTATCTATCTACAATGGCCTCAATTCACGGAGCATTATCAAACGTTTATCAAACACTTTATCAAACGTTTGATAATTTACCTCATGGGTAAAATCTCCTTTTAAATTCACTAAGGTGTTATATATTTATCGAATGTTTTACCGATAAAACGTTCAACAAATATATAACACCATAGTGAGATTTTACCCATGAGGTAAATTATCAAACGTTTGATAAAGTGTTTGATAAACGTTTGATAATGCTCCGTGAATTGAGGCCAATGTAACAAACAAACACTGCTCTAAGAGAACAAAGAGGGCTTCCCCAGCAGGCTTTTCAAAGGTCTATTTGTATTCCAAATAAAGATACATTTGTAACTAAAGATAAGAACAGATGTGGATTCCTAGTTAAATCCAACACTAAAATGTCATGTTTAACCCATTCAGTGAATTTCTGCTTAAAAAAAAATCTGGCATAATAGTTTGTAAGCTGTAAGCAATCTTTTAAAGCAAAGTTGTAATGCTGGGTGTTAAACCGCTTTAAGAAAATGCAAGTCAAAGGGAAAGTGTTTTTTAAAAATTAAAACAGATCGAAAAGCACAGTGTGTCTGTGCCCTAAATGTTTTCATAACTTTACATGGTCAGTGTGTTGGTAATATTTATGGTCTCATCAAGGTGCACTTCTAGACGCACTGGTCTCATCTAGACACACTTCATCTAGACGCACTCGTCTCATCTAGACACACTCATCTAAATGAACTTCGTGCCAATTTGTTTTTCTAAAATCTGTCAGATGATAGATCATATGTGATATGTTTTTCAAAACTATGCTTCCTAATCAAAGTATTTTGAATGAAAAAATGGCAGTTTTACAACAGAGAAAGGTGTCCTCTTAAAGCGATTTTTTTTTTTGGGTGGTACTGCTATACACGCTGTTACGCTTGGTGGTATATCCTCCACGGTCAGCACACAATGCGGATTCTGACGTGAAGGAGGTACACACGCTAGCACAAGGAACCAGGATATCCCCAGTTTAGTGGAGGAGAGGACTGACTCCAACAGGAGATGTGGCGCACAGAGCAGGCATAGATCCGAACAGCCACAAACAATCCTTCCACTGTAGTGGCTCAGCGCCAGGTAGCGCTGAGCACATAAACCAGAACTCAGAAGATCAGGACAGGTAACAGAATGAACGTTTGCTTAACCACTTGAGGACCTAGGGCTTTACCCCCCTTAAAGAGACTCTGTAACATTAAAAAGATCCCCTGGGGGGTACTCACCTCGGGTGGGGGAAGCCTCCGGATCCTAATGAGGCTTCTCACGCCGTCCTCTGTCCCACGGGGGTCTCGCTGCAGCCCTCCGAACAGCCGGCGACTGTGCCGACTGTCAGTTCAATATTTACCTTTGCTGGCTCCAGCGGGGGCGCTGTGGCGACTTTCGGCACGGAAATAGACGGAAATACCCGATCTCCGTCGGGTCCGGCTCTACTGCGCAGGCGCCGGAAACTTGCGCCTGCGCAGTAGAGCAGACCCGACGGCGATCGGGTATTTCCGCCTACTTCGGAGCCGTCAGCCGTCAGAGCGCCTGCGCAGGAGCCAAGAAGGTAAATATTACGTCACCGCTGCACGGAGGGCTGCAGCGAGACCCCTGACGGATGGAGGACGGCGTGGGAAGCCTCATTAGGATCCGGAGGCTTCCCCCACCCGAGGTGAGTACCCCCCAGGGGCCGTTTTGTCGTTACAGTTCCTCTTTAAGGACCGGCCACTTTTTTTCCATTCAGACCACTGCAGCTTTCACGGTTTATTGCTCGCTCATACAACCTACCACCTAAATGAATTTTGGCTCCTTTTCTTGTCACTAATAAAGCTTTCTTTTGGTGCTATTTGATTGCTCCTGCGATTTTTACTTTATATTATATCAAAAAAGACATGAATTTTGGCAAAAAAAAGATTTTTTTAACTTTGTGCTGACATCTTTCAAATAAAGTAAAATTTCTGTATACATGCAGCGCGAAAAATGTGGACAAACATGTTTTTGATAAAAAAAACCCATTCAGTGTATATTTATTGGTTTGGGTAAAAGTTATAGCGTTTACAAACTATGGTGCAAAAAGTGAATTTTCCCATTTTCAAGCATCTATGACTTTTCTGACCACCTGACATGTTTCATGAGGGGCTAGAATTCCAGGATAGTATAAATACCCCCCAAATGACCCCATTTTGGAAAGAAGACATCCCAAAGTATTCACTGAGAGGCATAGTGAGTTCATAGAAGCTATTAATTTTTGTCACAAGTAAGCGGAAAATGACACTTTGTGACAAAAAAAAAAAAAGTTTCCATTTCTTCTAACTTGTGACAAAAAAAAAAAATGAAATCTGCCACGGACTCACCATGCCCCTCTCTGAATACCTTGAAGTGTCTACTTTCCAAAATGGGGTCATTTGTGGGGTGTGTTTACTGTCCTCGCATTTTGGGGGTGCTAATTTGTAAGCACCCCTGTAAAGCCTAAAGGTGCTCATTGTACATTGGGCCCCTTAGCGCAGTTAGGCTGCAAAAAAGTGACACACATGTGGTATTGCCGTACTCAGGAGAAGTAGTATGTTGTGTTTTGGGGTGTATTTTTACACATACCCATGCTGGGTGGGAGAAATACCTCTGTAAATGACAATCTTTTGATTTTTTTTACACACAATTGTCCATTTACAGAGTTATTTCTCCCACCCAGCATGGGTATGTGTAAAAATACACCCCAAAACACATTGTACTACTTCTCCCGAGTACGGCGATACCACATGTGTGGCACTTTTTTGCACCCTAACTGCGCTAAGGGGCCCAAAGTCCAATGAGTACCTTTAGGATTTCACAGGTCATTTTGAGAAATTTCGTTTCAAGACTACTCCTCACTGTTTAGGGCCCCTAAAATGCCAGGACAGTATAGGAACCCCATAAATGACCCCATTTTAGAAAGAAGACACCCCAAGGTATTCCGTTAGTAGTACGGTGAGTTCATAGAAGACTTTATTTTTTGTCACAAGTTAGCGGAAAATGACACTTTGTGAAAAAACCAATAAAAATCAATTTCCGCTAACTTGTGACAAAAAATAAAATCTTCTATGAACTCACCGTACTACTAACAGAAAACCTTGGGGTGTCTTCTTTCTAAAATGGAGTCATTTGTGGGGTTCCTATACTGTCCTGGCGTTTTAGGGGCCCTAAACCGTGAGGAGTAGTCTTGAAACAAAATTTCTCAAAATGACCTGTGAAATCCTAAAGGTACTCATTGGACTTTGGGCCCCTTAGCGCAGTTAGGGTGCAAAAAAGTGCCACACATGTGGTATCGCCGTACTCGGGAGAAGTAGTACAATGTGTTTTGGGGTGTATTTTTACACATACTCATGCTGGGTGGGAGAAATAACTCTGTAAATGGACAATTGTGTGTAAAAAAAAAATCAAAAGATTGTCATTTACAGAGGTATTTCTCCCACCCAGCATGGGTATGTGTAAAAATACACCCCAAAACACATTATACTACTTCTCCCGAGTACGGCGATACCACATGTGTGGCACTTTTTTGCACCCTAACTGCGCTAAGGGGCCCAAAGTCCAATGAGTACCTTTAGGATTTCACAGGTCATTTTTGTTTCAAGACTACTCCTCACGGTTTAGGGCCCCTAAAATGCCAGGGCAGTATAGGAACCCCACTAATGACCCCATTTTAGAAAGAAGACACCCCAAGGTATTCCGTTAGGAGTATGGTGAGTTCATAGAAGTTTTTATTTTTTTGTCACAAGTTAGCGGAAATTGATTTTAATTGTTTTTTTTCACAAAGTGTCATTTTCCGCTAACTTGTGACAAAAAATAAAATCTTCTATGAACTCACCATACTCCTAACGGAATACCTTTGGGTGTCTTCTTTCTAGAATGGGGTCATTTGTGGGGTTCCTATACTGCCCTGGCATTTTAGGGGCCCTAAACCGTGAGGAGTAGTCTTGAAACCAACAATGTCGCAAAATGACCTGTGAAATCCTAAAGGTACTCATTGGACTTTGGGCCCCTTAGCGTACTTAGGGTGCAAAAAAGTGCCACATATGTGGTACTGCCGTACTCAGGAGAAGTAGTATAATGTGTTTTGGGGTGTATTTTTACACATACCCATGCTGGGTGGGAGAAATATCTCTGTAAATGAAAATTGTTTGATTTTTTTACACACAATTGTCCATTTACAGAGAGATTTCTCCCACCCAGCATGGGTATGTGTAAAATACACCCCAAAACACATTATACTACTTCTCCTGAGTACAGCGATACCACATGTGTGACACTTTTCTGCAGCCTAGGTGCGCTAAGGGGCCCAACGTCCTAATCACAGGTCATTTTGAGGCATTTGTTTTCTAGACTACTCCTCACGGTTTAGGGCCCCTAAAATGCCAGGGCAGTATAGGAACCCCACAAGTGACCCCATTTTAGAAAGAAGACACCCCAAGGTATTCCGTTAGATGTATGGCGAGTTCATAGAAGATTTTATTTTTTGTCACAAGTTAGTGAAAAATGACAGTTTGTGAAAAAAAACCAAAAATCAATTTCCGCTAACTTTTGACAAAAAATAAAATCTTCTATGAACTCGTCATACACCTAACAGAATACATTGGGGTGTCTTTTTTTCTAAAATGGGGTCAGTTTGTGGGGTTCCTATACCGCCCTGGCATTTTACGGGCCCAAAACCGTGAGTAGTCTGGAAACCAAATGTCTCAAAATGACTGTTCAGGGGTATAAGCATCTGCAAATTTTGATGACAGGTGGTCTATGAGGGGGCGAATTTTGTGGAACCGGACATAAGCAGGGTGGCCTTTTAGATGACAGGTTGTATTGGGCCTGATCTGATGGATAGGAGTGCTAGGGGGTGACAGGAGGTGATTGATGGGTGTCTCAGGGGGTGGTTAGAGGGGAAAATAGATGCAATCAATGCACTGGGGAGGTGATCGGAAGGGGGTCTGAGGGGGATCTGAGGGTTTGGCCAAGTGATCAGGAGCCCACACGGGGCAAATTAGGGCCTGATCTGATGGGTAGGTGTGCTAGGGGGTGACAGGAGGTGATTGATGGGTGTCTCAAGGTGTGATTAGAGGGGGGAATAGATGCAAGCAATGCACTGGCGAGGTGATCAGGGCTGGGGCATGAGGGCATTCTGAGGGTGTGGGCGGGTGATTGAGTGCCCTAGGGGCAGATAGGGGTCTAATCTGATAGGAAGCAGTGACAGGGGGTGATTGATGGGTAATTAGTGGGTGTTTAGGGTAGAGAACAGATATAAACACTGCACTTGGGAGGTGATCTGACATCGGATCTGCGGGCGAACTATTGGTGTGGGTGGGTGATCAGATTGCCCACAAGGGGCAGGTTAGGGGCTGATTGATGAGTGGCAGTGACAGGGGGTGATTGATGGGTGATCAGTGGTTTATTACAGGGAAGGACAGATGTAAATAATGCCCTGGCGAATTGATAAGGGGGGGTCTGAGGGCAATCTGAGCGTGTAGGCGGGTGATTGGGTGCCGGCAAGGGGCAGATTAGGGTCTGATCTGATGGGTAACAGTGACAGGTGGTGATAGGGGGTGATTGATGGGTAATTAGTGGGTGTTTAGAGGAGACAATAGATGTAAACGCTGCGCTTGGTGATCTGATGTCGGATCTGCGGGCGATCTATTGGTGTGGGTGGGTGATCAGATTGCCCGCAAGGGGCAGGTTAGCGGCTGATTGATGGGTGGCAGTAACAGGGGGTGATTGATGGGTGGCAGTGACAGGGGGTGATTGACAGGTGATTGACAGGTGATCAGTGGATTATTACAGGGAAGCACAGATGTAAATATTGCACTGGCGAATTGATAAGGGGGGGTCTGAGGGCAATCTGAGCGTGTAGGCGGGTGATTGGGTGCCCGCAAGGGGCAGATTAGGGTCTGATCTGATGGGTAACAGTGACAGGTGGTGATAGGGGGTGATTGATGGGTGATTGATGGGTAATTAGTGGGTGTTTAGAGGAGAGAATAGATGTAAACACTGCGCTTGGGTGGTGATCTGATGTCGGATCTGCGGGCGATCTATCGGTGTGGGTGGGTGATCAGATTGCCCGCAAGGGGCAGGTTAGAGGCTGATTGATGGGTGGCAGTGACAGGGGGTGATTGATGGGTGATTGACAGGTGATCAGGGGGGATAGATGCATACAGTACACAGGGGGTGGGGGGCCTGGGGGGGGGGGTCTGGGGAGAATCTGAGGGGTGGGGGGGTGATCAGGAGGGGGCAGTGGGCAGGGGGGGAGATAAAAAAAAAATAGCGTTGACAGATAGTGACAGGGAGTGATTGATGGGTGATTAGGGCGGTGATTGGGTGCAAACAGGGGTCTGGGGGGTGGGCAGGGGGGGTCTGAGGGGTGCTGTGGGCGATCTGGGGCAGGGGGGGAGAAATCAGTGTGCTTGGGTGCAGACTAGGGTGGCTGCAGACTGCCCTGGTGGTCCCTCGGACACTGGGACCACCAGGGCAGGAGGCAGCCTGTATAATACACTTTGTAAACATTACAAAGTGTATTATACACTTTGTATGCGGCGATTGCGGGGTTAACATCCCGCTGGCGCTTCCGTATGGCCGGCGGGATGTTGCGGCGGGTGAGCGGTGACAGGCGCCGGCGGAGGATCGCGTCACAGATGACGCGATCGCTCCGCCCATGCCCCTACAAGGACCGCCGCCTTTGGGCATGAGCTGGTCCTTGCGGGGTCCACTTCCCGGCCGCCTCTGTGCGTTAGGCGGTCAGGAAGTGGTTAAGTGACAGCAAACGTCCAAGACAAGACAGACTGGAATGAGGCAGCCAATGCGATTGCAGCGGTGGCGTGCCTCACAAGGACAGGACAGCATAGTCGGGAAATAGAGTCAAAGAAGGCAGACGTAATACACACAAATATACAATAGGTATGATTTCCTAGCGTATTACGGTTACAGCTATCAATGAACTACAAACGACTAACTGACACATGTATATATATATCGGCGATAAACCGATATATGACATAAGCAAGGAACACTAACTAAGAACTGGAGCAGGACTAGAAACAGGACTGAACTAGCTAAGCACGGGTGATCACGATATGCGCAACCTACCAAAATGTTCTGGAAACTAACTGACTGAACACAGGAAATAAACAGTTCGAGTACGTATATATCAGCGACACTGATGTATTAACGTAACACGAATACAAGGAAAATAACAAACGCGCTAGTATGCATATATATTGGCGATGAACCGATATATATGATGCAAGACTAGCAAAGTAACGATTGCTGATAACAAGAGCTGAACTGGAAGGACTCCCTGACCCCTTCGCAGGAGTCAGTACAGTCCACACGAGATCTAGGAACGGAGGGGCCTCGGACAGAGTAACAGACTGAATCTGAGACTATGATAGCCCATGGAACACTGTAGGAAGCAGTCCTTTATACTGAGGTCATCCAATGAGAGCAGACATGCAGATTCCCACACAGGTGAATGGTAATCAATCACAGGCTGACAGCAGGAAAGGGCAGACACTGATATGCAGCCTGCAAGAAAGGGATTGCAGCTCCAATGCAACAGACAATGTTTGTTTTCACAAAAGCATATTAACCCTCCTGGCGGTTTAATTCCCGCGGCTACGCGGCCGCGGGAGGGTTTTTTTTCACCGTTTTTTTTTTAAGCATGTAGCTAGCCTAGCGCTAGCTACATGCTTCCCCCCCTCCCCGCGGCATCCGCCCGTATGTTCCGATCGCCGCTGGCGCCGCTTGCCCATAAGGAAATCCCGTTCTGAACAGGATTTCCTTGAGGGCTTCCCCCGTCGCCATGGCGACGAACAGTGACATCATCGACGTCATGAACGTCGTGACGTCACGGAGTCCCGATCCACCCCATAGCGCAGCCTGGCGGCGATTGGCCAGGCTGCGCAAGGGGTATGCGGCGGGGGGCCCTGTATCCGCGGCGGGTAGCAGCGCGTCGGCGGCGGCAAAATGCTAGCTGCGTGTTTGAAAAAAAACATTATGTAAATCGGCCCAGCAGGGCCTGAGCGGCACCCTCCGGCGGCTTACCGAGTGTCCCACACGGGGTTACCGCTAAGGAGGTTAATCTGTCATTAACTTCAGAGCGACTGCAGATGGAATCAACGCTCAGTGTAAGAGCACGCAAAACTATGCGAGCAAATGCACGCAAAGAAATCAAAAACTGCTTGTCTTCAGTAAAACTGCAGCCAGCAGTACATGCTGCAGAAGTGATCATAACACACGCTATTTTTATCATATATAATTATTGTCATTATCTATGACTTAATTTGTATGTATCTTCATGTATCTTTGCATCTATTGTATTTCATGTGTAGAATTTGGATGGTATTTAAAGCAAACCTTTGAGTTTTTAAAAGTCAGATACTTTCCTTGGTAGATCATCCAGCGGCTTCTCTGATCCTCCTGTACCCTACCGATGCTTGGCAGGCAGGATCCTCTGCTTCTTTCCTGGACGGAAAGTCGGAAAACCCAATGTGCTGGAAAAGTCAGAAATTCAACGTTCCAGAAAGTGTGAATACCAACATTCCGGAAAGTTAAAATCGTGAAACCAACATTCTGGAAAGTCGGAATACTGGCATTCTGAAATGTTGAAAAACCAACATTCTGGAAAGTCGGAATGCCATCATTCTGGAATTTTGGAATACAGACATTCTGGAAAGTCAGGATATCAATATTTCAGTACTTCAGAATACCGACATTCTGTAAAAACGGAAAACTCAACGTACCAGAATGTCAGAAGACCCAACGTTCCTGGAAGTTAGAAAACCTTATATGGTATTAATTATTATTTTTTCTATTACAAACGGGATGACAGGCACACTAATGGCCTGCATAGAAGTCACTTGTGCACAGAGGAAAAAGCCATGCACAAGCAGCTTTTGGTAATAGAGGAGGCAGTGGTGGACTTACCTCCTCCAAGCAGAACACATGACTGTAGATTTTTCAGTCAAAAAACGTTTATTGGGTACTGCAAAATAAAGTGCAAACCTGCTTCCTCAGGCAATATAGGAGTAAAAAAACTGTGAATCATAGAGACCATGGAATCAATGTAACTAGAATGCTTGCATAGGAATCAATATTGTTATAGCTAGTTCATAAAAATATCACAGAACAATGGTGACGTATAGAGATATACATATATCTGTCATATATTGAATGGTGACGTATAGAGATATACATATATATATATATATATATATATATATATATATATATATATATATATATATATATATATAGTGTATTAAACACACACATTCATGATTACACAATGTAATCCCAAATAAAGAGCGTGATGTATAATGATGATTTGCACAGCCGTGATTAGCCCATGTAAAATTATTACAAGCAACAATAGTATTAATGTGTAAAAACAGGGCTATCAGTAGTAGGTGAGAAGAGGAGACAAGGATTGCAGGGATATATATCCAGGATAAGTTAGATGGAAGGCTGATAGAGCGCCCCCTAGCCGGTGGTTAAGGGATAGAATAGAATTGATTGTGGATTGGCAATAAAAATAAATATTTGCTAGTAGTGATATGTTGAGAAGGGGGGGGGGGGGGGTGTAATGTGATGTATTATATACCAAAATGGTTTTTAAAGTGAATGTTTACCGTTTAAAAAAAGAAAAAGTCAGATACTCACCTAAGGAGAGGGAAGGCTCGGTCCTAATGAGCCTTCCCTCTCCTCTCCCGGTGCCCGGTCCCGTGCAGGATCCCCCGTGGCAGTATTCGACCAGTTCGGTCAAATACTGCCACTTCCGCATGCCGAAGGGAGCTTTCGGAAGCCTTCGGGAGAACTCGGGCTCCCGATGACGCGGCCGCTCCATACTACGCATGCGCGAGCGCCCTCTATGACGTGCTCGCGCGTACGTAGTATGGAGCGGCCCGTCTTCGGAAGCCCGAAGACCTCCGAAGTCCCTGCGGCGGCGGACGCGAACGGGGGAGCCAGCGCAGCACCGGGAGAGGAGAGGGAAGGCTCATTAGGACCGAGCCTTCCCTCTCCTTAGGTGAGTATCTGACTTTTTCTTTTTTTAAACGGTACCCATTGGCTTTAAGCTCATTTAGTCCTTTTTATCCTTTTGGCGCCTCTGTTATCTGATTCCAGAAAGTCAGGATACTATCATTCAGGAAAGTTGGAATAGCAGCTTTCTGAAATCTGACATTACGAAAACTTGGAAAACAACATTCCAGAAAGTTCCACAAAAGACATTGAAAAGTTGGGAAACAGACATTCCAGGAAGTCAGAACGTTGATGCTCTGGAAAGTCGTAATGCCGATGTTCCGGCAAGACTGGGTACCGACATTCTGGAATTTTGTAATGCAGGCTTTCCATAAGCCAGGATACCATTATTTCGTAAAGTTGAAATACCAGCTTTCTAAAATGTGACATTACGGAAATTTAGAAAACACAACATTCCCAGAAAGTCAGGCAATAGACATTAGACAGTTGGTAAACCCAACATTACGGGAAGTCGGAATGCCAACATTCCAGAAAGTCGAAATGCCGACGTTCCAGAAGTGGGAGTGCCATTGTTCTGGAAAGCCAGGATGCTATCATTACGTTACATTACATTATTATTTTTTATATTACAAACAGCTTGACAGGCACACTAGCGGTTTGCCCAGTAGCTACTTGTGCTCAGAGGAAAAAGCCATGCACAAGCAGCTCCATGCTACTGCACATGGGCAGAGCGTCTTGCACCTGTCCAGTGTGGCCACGCTTCTACACAGTCAGAAGTGTGGCTGCACTAACCTATTTGACAAGCCCTTGGATCGGTGGGGTGGAGGAGGCTTGGGGAAGCCTCTGAACAATCCAGAGGCTTCTCTCTACAGAGGTAAGTATCTAATATGGGAATTTTTTTCCTTCAGGTACACTTTACGTTAATCCTGTTTCTTTTCTCAAACTCATTACAGTTGTCAGCTCTCCTTACACCAAACGAGCCATCATGGCAAGGAATACTACCAGTGCAGTCACTGTGGGAAAGAACTGAGTACACTCAAGAAGTTTCATGATCACATTGCATACCACTCAGAAGCCAGGCCGCACAAATGTCATCTGTGTGACAAGGCCTATAAAGTGAAAAGTATGTATACTGATATTATGTACTGGGGAGTAATGTTCATGCACATAATTGTTGATAATATCAAAATCTGTGTTTTTTTTTTCTTGGTTGGGTGATTGTAGAATATAGTTCTTGAGAGTCAAGCTTGTGCAGGTTTCATATGCTCTTTCAGAGCTTCCTCCAGTCTTCATTTATGTTCCAAGGAGACACAGGCTTTTGATTATATTACATTTTTTGTATTAAAGCAGCATAGAAAATACATCTACATTTTTGGCATTCTTAGTAGTAATACTAGCTGAAGACTGGACGTTGCTCGGGTATGTGTTTGGTTGTTGTTGGGTCTGCCCACTTTTGCTAACCTTGACACACAGTGAATGACCAAGTTTGCGAGCTTTGGGGTCCTTGACATCAATAATTTGACAATGGAAGCAGTTTACATTTTCTATTTGAAATCAATCAATTTTGCTGTTTGTGGCTCTGCCCATTTTTCTGAATTTGAATCACACTCACACAGCGACTGTATAAACCAACTCTTCAGAGCAATGAGTAATACATAATTAAGTCTCAATACACACAGGCTAAAGTTAAACTGAAACACTAGAAAAGTTGCCGTAATGTATGTATAAATAGAAGCAAACGCCTTGAAAAATGTAATCAAAATGCAAAATGTATTGGTTGAAATACGCTGACAACAAATTCTAAAATCATATAAAACAGAATAAAACAATGCTTCCAAAGCCGGATATAACCAGACAACCTGGAGCTCATGCTATAGTGTGAAAAAGTAATAATATACTACCACTGAGGTAAGTACCAATTACTGTGAATCAAGTCTAAAAATGCCTGCATACTGTATACCTATACATCAAAAGTGTCAAGGAAAAAAAACGCTATCAAATAAAATCAATGTGCAGAAAAAGCTGTAAAAAAATACAAAAATGCAAAAAATTCACAATAAATAAGTGCAAGAAGAAATGTCCATATATGTAAAAAAAATTGCATCCAATATGAGAAGGATGAATCTTCACTCAGTCAAAGTGCTAGTGCAAAAAGTATACTGTCATGATAGAACAGTGAGCAGTGAGGAATGGAAGCATACCTGAGCGGGATCCGCAGGCAGGGGAGCAAAGGGACGCCTGTGACTGTGTAACAATTTAGCAATAACAAGACAGTGGAAATGTTTGACACTACTGACAATAATTTATTGCTTCATTCACTTGACTTCACAAAGCATGCATAAAGAGTTCATCTTGTGCATAGCATACAGTATAAAAAGAGATAGTTATCGTGAGGAGTGTGGTGGGGATGTGGGATGACAGTGGGTGCCGCTGGGTGCACGGCCTGACGACTGTTTCGCCTAATCAGCTTCTTCTGAGGCTTTAAAGTGCACTGCACTTCCTTTGGGCTGACAGGCTAAGGCTCCGTACACAAATATAATTTTCACCTGCAGATAACTGGTACATTTTACCATTGTCATGTAGTATGAGGGCCAACAGATTCTGAATACTATGAATAGACTGTAGGTATGCTTCCATACTACATGGAAGTGTTAAAATTGGGCAGTCATCTCTAGATAAAAATTAGATGTGTGTATGAACCTTCACTTTAGTGCCAGCATTTCCTCCTGCATGATGCATAATTATATGTGACATGCAAAAGGTGATGCCGAGCACTAGAGTGAGCCTGTTAGTGGAGAGGAATGTCACTTAGCCTTGGACTCTGGCGGGGAGGGGAGTAGTTTCAGAGGTGTTGTCTATCACCTGGTTCTCATGGTACATAAAGAAATTGTAGTAGACAAAGAATACCCTAATTTATTTGCAGAGTAACTGCACATCATTCTTACATGTCCCACAGTTATATTGCCTACCGCCAAATTAATGTTCTTTGTTCCTGTCTGCACCCTCTATATGTACTTATATGCACACAGGACCATTGCCCAATCCAGAACAGCCAGTATGCTAGTGTAGCACTGCTATTGGCAGGGAAGTCTGTTCAGGCGGGCTTACAGAAAGCCCCTACGTAGTATATGCTGCATGACAGCATTTTGTGCCCATCACTTCTTGTGGTAGGAGCGGCTATAAATGAATGGGAAAGCATGCTACGCTGTACTACCACTCGGTGCTGTATTTAGCGGGCGTTGGTGTCATTAAGCTTGCACTGCTTTAGCAGCCCAGGTTAATGAATCAACCCCAATGTCTTTAAAGTATATGCAATCCTGTAGCTTAACCTATTTTGGTTCCTGGACGTAGAAACTACGTCCAGGAACCATGCCCGCTCCCGCGGCCGATCGTGCGCGTGCACGCGCGCTCCCGGCCCGCTGTTCGTTAGCCAGGCAATCAGTGAATCGGGCTATGGTGCCCGATCACTGATTGCTCTCCCCCGCTGAAAAAGCGACAGCTTCTCTCGGAAGCTGCTTTTTCTGGCTGTCGCCTCCCCCATGCGTCACTCTAAGCGTGTGTTACGCTTAGAGTGACGTCATGTAAACAAACTCATAACTGCCATCTTGTGGCCAAAAGGTAAAACTACAACTAAAATAAAAAAAAAAAAAATCAACACACATTTACATTAAAAACCTATAGTTTCCATCCCACCCTCCCAAAAATACCCACACAAAATGTTTAATATATAAAAAAAAACATTACAATAAAAAAAACAACATGTAAATATTTACCTAAGGGTCTAAACTTTTTAAATATCAATGTAAAGATGAAATATTTCTATATTTTTTTTTATTTTAAACTTGTAAATAGTGATAGATGCAAAACGGAAAAAATGCACCTTTATTTCCGAATAAAATATTGTCGCCATACATTGTGATAGGGACATAATTTTAACGGTGTAATAACCGGGACATATGGGCAAATACAAAACGTGAGTTTTAATTATGGAGGCATGTATTATTTTAAAACTATAATGGCTGAAAACTGAGAAATAATGATTTTTTCAGTTTTTTTCTTATTCTTCCTGTTAAAATGCATTTACAGTAAAGTGGCTCTTAGCAAAATGTACCCCCCAAAGAAAGCCTAATTGGTGGCGGAAAAAACAAGATATAGATCAGTTCATTGTGATAAGTAGTGATAAAGTTATAGGCTAATCAATGGGAGGTGAACATTGCTCAAGTGAAAACGACGGAACGCGAATGGGTTAAATAAATATATGTCCAACACAGTTCATAACTAGTCATCTCACTGAATTGTATTTCCATCTCTGTATTATCAAATCAAGTGCATTCTGACCTACAGTTGCAAATGCATAAAAGGCAGATGAGAATTTTTGGCTTTATGAGAAATTAATTATTCTGTTATTAGCCATGAATTATTATGTTATTTATGGAGTGTGAATTTAAAAAACAACAATACAATAAATAAGAAACTGAAAATACAATGGAAATACAAATAATATTGGGATAAATGGAGCGTAAAAAAACATAACAGTAGTAATCTGTATGAGTGTCTGCTCGTTTCATCCCTCTGGTATCGAGGTATGCAGAATGCAAGTCCAGAAATACTCCATTCACGTGAGGTTTCTTTAAATCTATTATGTAGGCGAGTTTAAAAAATAGGTACACTCTAAAAGGGTAACCGTGGTTAGTTTACTGTCAAATGTGTAGGCTTCTTTACATCTTGACACACAATGAAGCATGTATCCCTTTGTTGTATTTCTTCTGAGTTGCTTATGTTTGCTTCTGATGCTTTTTGTTGTGCAGCCTATGTAATGTTGGTTGCATGGCTAGCTGATAAGGTAGATAGCATATGAAGTGTCACATATAATAATTTGGTGTGTCATGAATGCTTGCTTTGTGATATGGGAATTGAATAATTAGTTATCCTCTTGTTTGTATTCACATGTCAGTCAACGATTGGGCATTTTCAATTTTATGCATACTTTAGTTCCTCTTGTTCTATATGGAGATATTTGGCTGTTAATTTGCTTGCTGATATATATATTTTAGGCTCCTAACTAGGTTCTTTTTTATGTTGCCTTTAAAATATGGTTATAAAATATTCCAGTGTAGTTTCAGAATTTGATGCCTGTACTACATAAGGAAAGTTTCAATTAATTCTGTAATTGTTTTTTTTTTTATGTGAGATCCTTTTGTTTTCGCTTTCTTGACTTCTTTTTGCATGTCTAAAAAAGGTGTTGTTGGGTATTTATTTTGCCTGTATTATATAAAATGTGGGCTTGGTTGCCAATGTACATCCATATAGAGATCCCATATGAAATGGAATATGTTGTTGATGAGTAATAATTTAATGCCTTTTTGGACATCCTAAATTTATGTTTCTTTAGTTAGAAAGATACAGATCCTAAGTTTTAAAGTAGAGTGCTGTAAAGCCGCATCTACACGCGTAGATGCGGCGGCGATGTTCCTTATCAATTGAGCCGCTGATGCGGCTCGATTGATAAGATCCGACAGGACGGATCTCCCCACCGCCGATTCCCTGCTTGCTCCCCGCAAGGGGACAATGGCAGGGAAACGAGTGGAAGATAAGCGGCGCCGGCGGAGCCAATCGGGGTATCGAATCCGGCGAGCGGGGACATGGCAGGCACTCGCGGAGACGCGGAAGAGGCGATCCAGCGGCTAATCGAGCCTCCGGATCGGAGCCTCATCTACCCGTGTAGATGAGGCTTTATACTGTATCAATAGACAGCCAGTTTTAGACTGACTTCCACGGGTGGTGGTGTAGTACAGAAAGTGTGTGGAATATTTGAAATGTGATGATAGTTAACCACTTCGCGTCCCTGGGGTTTTCCCCCTAAAAAACCAGAACAGTTTTCTACATTTCACACTCTTCCCATTCATTAGCCAATAACTTTATCACTACTTATCACACATACATGATCTATACCTTGTTTTTTTCGCCACCAATTAGGCTTTTTTTTGGTGGTACATTTTGCTTAAAAGTATTTAATTTTGAACAGATTTTAATGGTAATAATGGGGAAAAAAATGAAAAAAGGAATTATTTCTCAGTTTTCAGCAATTATAATTTGAAAATAATAAGTGGTACCATAGATTAAACCTACACATTTGATCTATCCGTCTGTCCTGGTTATTACAGGGTTTGAAGTATGATCCTAGTACAATGTATGGCGACAATATATTATTTGGAAATAAAGGTGCATTTTTTTCCATTTTGCGGCTTTGTATTTTTCTTTAATTGTTGTGGCACTTTTTAATCCTCCCCGCTCCATGGTTAGCAAGACGTGCTCCTTTATACCCCCCTCCCCCATACTTGGCCAGATGTGCCCCGTTACCCTTCCCCAGCCCCTGATGTGCCTCTGTAAACCCCCCCCCCCCACTTCAGTAAACCAGACGTGCCTGTTTATCTCCCCCCCCCCCCCATAGTTAGCCAGATGTGTTTTTTATTACCTCCCTCCTACCATTCATAGCCAGGTGTATGCCCTTTATGCCTCCCCCTCCCCCATTTATAGCCAGCTGTGTGCCCCTTTTAATTTGTATCCCCCCCCCCCCCCCATGGATAGCCAGGTGTTGGCCCTTTAAGAAATTTTATTTCCCCAAATGCCAGGTGTCCCCTCCACCCCCTCTGCAGAGCTAGGCGCAGGGAACCATTAGGAGTAAGAATCTCTCACCTGACCTTGTTCCAGCGCCGATCACGATCTCCTCCCTGCAGTACCACTGACAGCCTCACTATGCTGACCGAATCGGGTCCCGGCTTGATGACGTCATCAAGCCGGGACCCGGTTCACTCAGCATAGTGAGACTGACAGCGGGACTACAGGGAGAGGATCGCGATCGGCGCTGGAACAAGGTCAGGTAAAGATTGATACATTGTAATCCTCCATTCTGCCCGATCGAAGCATGGAGGGGGAAGGGGGGTATAACAGAGGATCGGGCGGGGGGTGGGAGGATCAGAGACCCGGGAAGGGATGCCAGTGTAGTGTAGTTAGGGGGAGGGGGGTTAATGAGCCCAGGAGCGTGCTAGCATGCCCGCTGTGCTCATTAAATGACAGCAACTTATAATCACGTCATGTGGCTTTCAGGAGCCACTTGCAATGACGTGATTATACTGTATGCGGGATGTAAACTGGTTAAACTACATGCTTCTGTGGATGGCAATCTAGGGGTTCTGATGAATTAGAGTCAAGGAATTTATCTATGCAGTTATCAGTCTTCCTGGTAGATTCTGGATAGACTTCTGAATGTTTACAATAATTTGCATATTTGGGATTGCTGCATCATGGGAAACCACAGTTGCTCCCTTACAGCTGAATTATCACAAATACCTTCTGTTTTTAGAAGGCAAAATTACATTTAGGAATGTTTAGATGATAGTGAAAGTGAGCAGTGATAGGTTCAGTATTAGTTATAAACTCCTGTGTTTTTGTAATAACATTTATGCAAAAGACTTATGAAATAGGGCAGCGTAATCCCAAAGTTGGGTTTCTTGTTTATTTTAAAGTGAACCGAAACCAAGAAAAAAAAAGTTTCACTTACCTGGGGCCTCTACCAGCCCCCAGCATCTGCCCTGTGCCTGCACCATCAAAGGACAATCCTCTGGTCCTCTGCAGTGGCGGAGTTTCATTTTTGACGACTGGACCAGTCGATGGCCATGGCCGCACGCATCCTGAATCACAATCCCATTGCAGGGAGCGCCCTGCGCATGATTAGTACTAGATTTTATCATACTGCGCATGCGCAGGATGCTTCCAACCGCGGTAGCCATCCACTGAGTCACCGACAACAAAACTCAGCCACTTCAGGGGACCAGAGCATTGTTCCGTGACGGTGCGGGCAAAGGGAAGCTGCAGGAGGCTGGTAGAAGCTTTCAGTTTAGGTTCACTTAAAGCAATATCTGATGCAATGAAGAATCCTGTATTCTGTATGTAACCTAATTCAAGGATTCTCTCTGAATGGGAATTAGAATCAAGTGTTTCAGTGACTGCAATGATAATCAGGTAGGACACCTTGCCTTGTTTAACCTATTTTGGTTCCTGGACGTAGAAACTACGTCCAGGAACCATGCGCTCCCGGCCCGCGGTTCATTAGCCAGGCAATCAGTGTATCGGGCTATGGTGCCCGATCACTGATTCCTCTCCCCAGCTGAAAAAGCGACAGCTTCTCTCGGAAGCTTTGCTTTTTCTGGCTGTAACGTACCCCATGCGTCGCTCTAAGCGTGTGTTACGCTTAGAGTGACGTCATGTAAACAAACTCATGGCTGCCATCTTGTGGCCAAAAAGTAAAACTACAACTAAAAGTAAAAAAAATAAAATTCAAACACACATTTACATTATAAATCACATGTTTACATCCTACCCTCCCAAAACTACCCAAATAAAATGTTTAACCACTTCCCGACCGCCCAACGCACAGAGGCGGCCGGAAAGTGGACCCCGCAAGGACCGCCGCATGCACAGAGGCGGCGGTCCTTGTAGGGGCATGGGCGGCGCGATCGCGTCATTCGTGACGCGATCGGCCGCCAGGGACTGGCTCCGCCCACCTCGCGCTGTAACCCGCCGGCCGTTCGGAAGCGCCGGCGGGTTACTAGCACCCGGATTGCCGCATACAAAGTGTATAATACACTTTGTAATGTATACAAAGTGTATTATACAGGCTGCCTCCTGCCCTGGTGGTCCCAGTGTCCGAGGGACCACCAGGGCAGGCTGCAGCCACCCTAGTCTGCACCCAAGCACACTGATTTCCTCCCCCCCCCGCCCCCTGATCGCCCACAGCACCCCTCAGACGCCCCCTGCCCACCCCCCAGACCACTGTTTGCACCCAATCACCCCCCTAATCACTCATCAATCACTATCTGTCAACGCTATTTTTTTTTTATTCCCTAAACTGCCCCCTGCTCCCTCCTGATCACCCCCCCACCCCTCAGATTCTCCTCAGACCCCCCCCCCCCTGTGTACTGTATGCATCTATCCCCCTGATCACCTGTCAATCACCTATCAATCATCTGTCAATCACCCATCAATCACCCCCTGTCACTGCCACCCATCAATCAGCCCCTAACCTGCCCCTTGCGGGCAATCTGATCACCCACCCACACCAATAGATCGCCCGCAGATCCGACGTCAGATCACCTCCCAAGTGCAGTGTTTACATCTGTTCTCTACCCTAAACACCCACTAATTACCCATCAATCACCCCCTATCACCACCTGTCACTGTTACCCATCAGATCAGACCCTAATCTGCCCCTTGCGGGCACCCAATCACCCGCCTACACGCTCAGATTGCCCTCAGACCCCCCCTTATCAATTCGCCAGTGCAATATTTACATCTGTTCTTCCCTGTAATAACCCACTGATCACCTGTCAATCACCCATCAATCACCCCGTCACTGCCACCCATCAATCACCCCCTGTCACTGCCACCCATCAATCAGCCCCCAACCTGCCCCTTGCGGGCAATCTGATCACCCACCCACACCAATAGATCGCCCGCAGATCCGACGTCCGATCACCTCCCAAGTGCAGTGTTTACATCTGTTCTCTACCCTAAACACCCACTAATTACCCATCAATCACCCCCCTGTCACTGCTACCTATCAGATTAGACCCCTATCTGCCCCTAGGGCACTCAATCACCCGCCCACACCCTCAGACCCCAGCCCTGATCACCTCGCCAGTGCATTGCTTGCATCTATTCCCCCCTCTAATCACACCTTGAGACACCCATCAATCACCTCCTGTCACCCCCTAGCACACCTACCCATCAGATCAGGCCCTAATTTGCCCCGTGTGGGCTCCTGATCACTCGGCCAAACCCTCAGATCCCCCTCAGACCCCCTTCCAATCACCTCCCCAGTGCATTGATTGCATCTATTTTCCCCTCTAACCACTCCCTGAGACACCCATCAATCACCTCCTGTCACCCCCCTAGCACTCCTATCCATCAGATCAGGCCCAATACAACCTGTCATCTAAAAGGCCACCCTGCTTATGACCGGTTCCACAAAATTTGCCCCCTCATAGACCACCTGTCATCAAAATTTTCAGATGCTTATACCCCTGAACAGTCATTTTGAGACATTTGGTTTCCAGACTACTCACGGTTTTGGGCCCGTAAAATGCCAGGGCGGTATAGGAACCCCACAAGTGACCCCATTTTAGAAAAAAAGACACCCCAAGGTATTCTGTTAGGTGTATGACAAGTTCATAGAAGATTTTATTTTTTGTCAAAAGTTAGCGGAAATTGATTTTTTTTTTTTTCACAAAGTGTCATTTTTCACTAACTTGTGACAAAAAATAAAATCTTCTATGAACTCGCCATACTCCTAACGGAATACCTTGGGGTGTCTTCTTTCTAAAATGGGGTCACTTGCGGGGTTCCTATACTGCCCTGGCATTTTAGGGGCCCTAAACCGTGAGGAGTAGTGTAGAAAACAAATGCCTCAAAATGACCTGTGAATAGGACGTTGGGCCCCTTAGCGCACCTAGGCTGCAAAAAAGTGTCACACATGTGGTACCGCCGTACTCAGGAAAAGTAGTATAATGTGTTTTGGGGTGTATTTTTTACACATACCCATGCTGGGTGGGAGAAATCTCTCTGTAAATGGACAATTGTGTGTAAAAAAAAATCAAAATTGTCATTTACAGAGATATTTCTCCCACCCAGCATGGGTATGTGTAAAAATACACCCCAAAACACATTATACTACTTCTCCTGAGTACGGCGGTACCACATGTGTGACACTTTTTTACACCCTAAGCATGCTAAGGGGCCCAAAGTCCAATGAGTACCTTTAGGATTTCACAGGTCATTTTGCGACATTTGGTTTCAAGACTACTCCTCACGGTTTAGGGCCCCTAAAATGCCAGGGCAGTATAGGAACCCCACAAATGACCCCATTCTAGAAAGAAAACACCCAAAGGTATTCCTTTAGGAGTATGGTGAGTTCATAGAAGATTTTATTTTTTGTCACAAGTTAGCGGAAAATGACACTTTGTGAAAAAAAAACAATTAAAATCAATTTCCGCTAACTTGTGACAAAAAATAAAATCTTCTATGAACTCACCATACTCCTAACGCAATACCTTGGGGTGTCTTATTTCTAAAATGGGGTCATTAGTGGGGTTCCTATACTGCCCTGGCATTTTAGGGGCCCTAAACCTTGAGGAGTAGTCTTGAAACAACAATGACCTGTGAAATCCTAAAGGTACTCATTGGACTTTGGGCCCCTTGGCGCAGTTAGGGTGCAAAAAAGTGCCACACATGTGGTATCACCGTACTCGGGAGAAGTAGTATAATGTGTTTTGGGGTGTATTTTTACACGTACCCATGCTGAGTGGGAGAAATCTCTCTAAATGGACAATTGTGTGTAAAAAAAATCAAACAATTGTCATTTCTAGAGATATTTTTTCCACCCAGCTTGGGTATGTGTAAAAATACACCCCAAAACACATTATACTACTTCTCCTGAGTACGGCAATACCACATGTGTGGCACTTTTTTGCAGCCTAACTGCGCTAAGGAGCCCAAAGTCCAATGAGCATCTTTAGGCTTTACAGGGGTGCTTACAATTAGGCAACCCCAAAATGTCAGGACAGTAAACACACCCCACAAATGACCCCATTTTGGAAAGTAGACACTTCAAGGTATTCAGAGAGGAGCATAGTGAGTCCGTGGCAGATTTCATTTTTTTTTGTCGCAAGTTAGAAGAAATGGAAACTTTTTTTTTTTGTCACAAAGTGTCATTTTCCGCTTACTTGTGACAAAAAATAGTATCTTCTTTGAACTCACTATGCCTCTCAGTGAATACTTTGGGATGTCTTCTTTCCAAAATGGGGTCATTTGGGGGGTATTTATACTATCCTGTAATTCTAGCCCCTCATGAAACATGTCAGGTGGTCAGAAAAGGCAGAGATGCTGGAAAATGGGAAAATTCACTTTTTGCACCATATTTTGTAAACGCTATGACTTTTACCCAAACCAATAAATATAGGCTGAATGGGGTTTTTTTTTATTTTTTTATCAAAAACATGTTTGTCCACATTTTTCGCGCTGCATGTATACAGAAATTTTACTTTATTTGAAAAATGTCAGCACAGAAAGTTAAAAAAATAATTTTTTGACAAAATTCATGTCTTTTTTGATGAATATAATAAAAAGTAAAAATCGCAGCAGCAATCAAATAGCACCAAAAGAAAGCTGTTATTAGTGACAAGAAAAGGAGCCAAAATTCATTTAGGTGGTAGGTTGTATGAGCGAGCAATAAACCGTGAAAGCTGCAGTGGTCTGAATGGAAAAAAGTGCCTGGTCCTTAAGGGGGGTAAAGCCCACGGTCCTCAAGTGGTTAATATAAAAAAAACAAAAAACATTACAGTAAAAAAAAAAAAAACATGTAAATATTTACATAAGGGTCTAAACTTTTTAAATATCAATGTAAAGATGAAATACTTTTATATTTTTTTATTTTAAACTTGTAAATAGTGATAGATGCAAAACGGAAAAAATGCACCTTTATTTCCAAATAAAATATTGTCGCCATACATTGTGATAGGGACATCATTTTAACCTCCTGAGCGGTATGGACGAGCTCAGCTCGTCCATCACCACCGGAGGGTGCCGCTCAGGCCCTGCTGGGCCGATTTTCTTCAAATAAAGTGCAGCACACGCAGCCGGCACTTTGCCAGCCGCGTGTGCTGCCTGATCGCCGCCGCTCTGCGTCGATCCGCCGCGAGCAGCGGCGAAAGAGGGTCCCCCCAGCCGCCTGAGCCCAGCGTAGCCGGAACAAAAAGTTCCGGCCAGCGCTAAGGGCTGGATCGGAGGCGGCTGACGTCAGGACGTCGGCTGACGTCCATGACGTCACTCCGCTCGTCGCTATGGCGACGATCTAAGCAAAACAAGGAAGGCCGCTCATTGCGGCCTTCCTTGTTTATTCTGGGCGCCGGAGGCGATCGGAAGAACGCCTCCGGAGCGCCCTCTAGTGGGCTTTCATGCAGCCAACTTTCAGTTGGTTGCATGAAATAGTTTTTTTTTTATTAAAAAAAACCCCTCCCGCAGCCTCCCTGGCGATCTCAATAGAACGCCGGGGAGGTTAACGGTGTAATAACCGGGACATATGGGGAAATACAATACGTGAGTTTTAATTATGGAGGCATGTATTATTTTAAAACTATAATGGCTGAAAACTGAGAAATAATGAATTTTTCCGGTTTTTTCTTATTCTTCCTGTTAAAATACATTTACAGTAAAGTGGCCCTTAGCAAAATGTACCCCCCAAAGAAATCCTAATTGGTGGCGGAAAAAACAAGATATAGATCAGTTCATTGTGATGAGTAGTGATAAAGTTATAGGCTAATGAATGGGAGGTGAACATTTCTCAAGTGAAAACGACGGAACGCGAATGGGTTAAAGAACATCTCTATGTAATTTCAACATCTAAGTCTAATATTCACAATTCAGGTTTGTGGTAGTGTGTCATGGATCTTATGCTGGGAATACACAATGAGGTTTCTTCGCAGATAGATGGCTCGATAGATAATTTCCGACAGGTCCGAAGTGATTTTGATTGTTTTTCTGACCAATTTTCATAGAAGTGGATGGAAATCTATCGGAAAACCGATCGGCCAGTAAATTTGCTGAAAAGACTTGTGTATTCCCAGCATAACGAGGGAGATTTCTGAGAACCTCTACCAACTCTTACCAAACTGCAACATTTAAAATACTACTTATTTGAGACTAATACCAGCCCACTGACAGACTGTGTATGAATGCAGACAATACAACAACAGTGCAGGATTCCCCAGGAATGGTCGACCAGCAAACATCCCACCAACAACAAGGGGCCATAAGAAATTCACTTTTTCACCTGAGTTTTCTCCTAGGTGATATTTTCACAACTTGCAAATAAAATGCCTTTTACACCACCAGCAAGCAAACAAATACTCAAAATAATTTTGACACTACTTATTCACCTACTTGTTTTTTTTTCCATTGCAAAGTGCTAAAAAGTTAATTTAAATTGAAGATGAAAAATTATCTCCTTGGAAAAAACTACGAATAAAAAGTGAATTGCTTATGGCCCCAGGCCTGTAATACTCCAAAACATCTAAACAACTGAGGGCTACTTTTGCGTTGAGGAATGTCAGCATTAGAGAGTCTACCCCTTCAGGAGAATACTGAACCACTATGATGTGCATGGCAAAGGGTGCAAGGAAAAAGCCACTTCAGTTCAGTAACAACACTACTGCAAGTTGCTTGGTTTCTCAATATCTAGCTTCATTTTCAAATTGTCTAATGCAGGGATGCTCAAATTCGGCTTCGGGAGATATCCGGATTTTTGCTATCCGGATATCTCCCATTAATGCTGTGCGGGCTGGGCGGGGGGGTCAAGCTTACCTCTCTGACGTCTTCTTCGGTCGTCCCTTGGCGCCTCCCACGATGCGCTCCATGCGCGTCACGTGATTACAAACACTTCCTCCTTCAACCCGGAAGGAGGAAGTGTTTGTAATCAGGTGACCGCCGCTTGGAGCGCATCGTGGGAGGCGCCGAGGGACGACCGAAGAAGACGTCAGAGAGGTAAGCTTGACCCCCCCCCCCGCCCAGCCCGCACAGCATTACTGGGAGATATCCGGATAGCAAAAATCCGGATATCTCCCGAAGCCGAATTTGAGCATCCCTGGTCTAATGTTAATCCCAACATTATTTCCCGTTCCTACCTTTTTCTGTGAATACAGAAGAGACTTGAGAGGCCCGGTTCACATTAGCGTTCCCTGTCCGGATCCGCCTGATCGGATCCGGACCGTATACTGTACAAACGGAACGTACGTTCCACATAGCAATGCAAAGTCTATGCGGACGTTCACACGCGTACGTTCCGTACAGAATGGAGCCGGATCGGATCCGGACTCCGGACACTTTTCCAACATGCGCAATTTTTCGGGTCCGGAACATCCAGCCCACGCACCCGGACCGGAGCCTGACTGCACCATCCGGAAATAGAAACTTATGGGGAACGGAAAGCACAGAACACACAGGATACAAACACCTGACGTTCTACCCCACTTCCTATGCGTATTCTAGCGGCCATTTCGGATGGGGACACATGGGCAGCAGTGGAGCAGCAGTGACCTTACGTGCTGGAGCTGTTTGGCAGTATGTCGGAGGTGGAGGTGAGGCCTAACAGCGGAGGACCTGATTCTACAGGTGCACCAGGTGCACCTTCTGCTGACCCCAACAATTTTTTATCATATTTTGCTGTTTTTACAACACGGATCCGGATGGCAGCCTGATGCAAACGGACCGGATCCGGATCAGGTCCTAATCCGATCCGGATCCGGTCCGTTTGCATGCCAAAATGCAAGTGTGAACGGGGCCTAAGGAGTGAATTTCTAAGGAGTATCTGGAAAGGAACCAGTAAAACTTGGCATCTGTGATATGTGGTGGGGCTGCCCTGTTTGGTTATTAGATAGCCAAACTCTGGACTTCAGCACTGGGTTTCAGCTATTATATTGCCAAACTCCAAATATCAGCTCTGTATGTGGCTGGGGTGCCAGGGGCTAGCTATTATTTAGCCTTGCTCTGGATATGGGCTCTGGGGCTCAGCTATTATATTGCTGAGGTCTTTATATACATTCCCAGGGCTACGCAATAACAGGCTCTGGATATTGCGATAGGGTATAGCTTATTATTAATGCTAGAAGGGTTAGTGTTTTAAAGAGCAGAGCCATAATGTATGCACAAGGTTCTAAAGGGGGCAGGGCAGAGGCATAAGGGGGTGGAAAGTTTTAAAGAGGCATAAAATCCAAATCATTTCTCTATTTGTAGCTGTTAAATAAGTAAAAAGGATGCTAAACAGATAATTCAAAAGTTCAGGGCTGATTCACACTACAAGAGCTTTTTAAACGCTAGAGAGTTTAATTGCTTTTGCTAATGCAATGTCATGGGGGATTTTTGTAAAATCCCATCGCTTAGGTGAGAGCAGACCTGGAGATCCTGTTTTTCTCCACTATGCCGATGGTAGCTAGGACGCAGGGAAGGGGGCCAGCACCTGTCCTCTCTCTCTGTCCTTGGCCCCCTCCTGTATTTTGCCTCTGCCCCCCCCCTCCTCACACTCCTGCCGCACCCCCCCCCCCCTCTTCTCCACTCAGCATTCGAGTGCAGCGGGGAGGAATAAAGGCAGCACACATAGACTCACCTCCTTATGGTTCCAGGCGCTGGAGTTCCTGTCTGTACTTTCTGCCCTAGGAAAGTATAGAGGGGAACTCCAGTGCTTGGAACCATAAGGAGGTGAGTCTATGTGCGCTGCCTTTATAATTCCCCGCTGCAATTTGCAATGCTGCGGGGAGGGGGGGGGGGCATAGTAAGGGAGGAAATTACATCTGAATTTGGCTTCACTTGTGAAACAGAACATTGGTGTTAGCGGCCACTGAAAAGTGGGTTAACGCACCCAGGTCGCCACCTCTGGCTGTCACACTCCACATCACGCTTCCTTCCAATAAATCTTCCTTTACAACTGTACACTCTGAACATGCATCTTGTAATATTGATATAATTTATACATACAGAATTTATCCAGTTACAAAGACGCTTTAACATTTTTTACATTAGTCGCTTTAAAAGAAGAGTAAACATTTGTGAAATGTGTTGGGATTTCCATTAGAAGTCACCCATGCACAATCCACTGTGGTACTTTTCCCGAGTTTTCTCATGTAAAATATTTGTTGTAAAAGCTGTTCCATGTTCATTCAAGATTTATATTACCTATTTTTTGCTACTTTTTTCACTTGCTAGGTGCTTAAAAGTTATTTCATAAAAATATGATGAAAAAAACATCATCTGCAAGAGAAAACAAAGGTTCAAAGTTTAATCAGGGCCAGTGTCTCTGCATTTGTTCTCTTCCAGGATGCAGAATCAGTATTGATTCTCAGACACAAAAAGTTTTTCACTTGCTCAGGAAATCGAGGCCAACTTTACATGGCAAAGGGCAATTAGATACAGTCAAACACTGCCTAGGTTAAAGAATATTTATTTTCCCACATCTGTCATAGTGCAATTTTTTGTTGCCAATGTAAACAATAATTCATTGTTATCCACAGTCTGCTTTTTGATATTTAGGAATTAAATTTGCTTTGGTAATGAACTGAGAAGTTAATAATCGTTTTGCTTTGCAAAAAAAAAAAGGCAATTACAGGCTGTCAAGATGTTTAGTGTCGGAGTTCATCCGAGTACTGCAGATGTCTTAGAAGAACATTTGGTAGGTGAAAGGGTGAATTCTAATTAGAAATAAAAAGGGGTTTTGTTACAGACATTATTTAGTCAGGAAGACAAAGGAAGCATTCACCCCTCCCCAAACCATTTGTCAGTTCCATGGGATATTGTACGACCATGAATGCTGTTTTTTTAAACCTGGAATCTTGTTTGGCATAGTATAGAATCTTCTTCCTCTGTGAAATTCAGTGTCAATTGTAAAAAGAGGGAAGAATTCACATGAATTCCCCTCTCACTACCCTTACTTTGGCCTCCCATGGGACCTATGTGACAGCCTCTTCCCATATTAGAAATCAAGGCTATTGTTTACAGTCTCAGAGATACAAAATCCTTGATAAAATGCCAAGTGTTTGTTTTCTCGACTGAATACATCGGAAATGCTAAACCAACACTTGGAAAGCTGCCTACGCATTGACCCTCAAATATTGGGCAACTGCCACTGAAAAAAACACTTGTACATTTTTTGACTGCTTTAATTTGACTAGCAATAGGGTTCCAGCGATCCACACCACATTTCAGATTAAAAACAAAATAGAGACTGAATGTTTGGCTTCAGTATACTGTGCAGGAAGCACAACACTAAATCTAACACAGAACCGTAACTGTGATAACGCTTTTTTTTTTTTTTTAAATAAGACCTAATAATGAAGAGATTAATAAGACCAATACAACAAAAGAATCCAATTGGCTAATATTTATTTTGTACCTTGAGCTTTGTTATTTATCGTATTTAAAGCAACCTGAAGTGAAAATAAACTTATGAGATAATGAATTGTATGTGTAGTACAGCTAAGAAATAGAACATTAGTAGCAAAGAAAAGAGCCTCATATTGTTTTCCAGTACAGGAAGAGTTAAGAAACTTCAGTTGTCTGTGCAGTTGTTAGCTATGAGTGTGGTTTGTATACTGCAAAAATGAGAGAATGATGCAATGGGTAAAAAAAAAAAAAAAAGCTATATAACTGAAAATAAAAATAAGAGACTTTTCTTTGCTATTAATGTTCTATTCACTATTGGTAGTACACAATGCAATTCATTATATCATAAGATTTTTTTTCGCTTCAGGTTTGCTTTAAAGCACATGCATTTTTAAATTGTTGGCATATAAGGACCATGTTCTTTAAAATGACAAAACAGAATTGTATTTAACAAAAAATATGCATGATACACATTAAAATACTCAATATGCCATATGTGTATGGTGCAGAGATGAGCAACAAAATTGATACGAGAGATGGAAGGTCTCACTTACCAAGAAAGGTTAGATAAACTGGGTTTATTTAGTTTATAGAAAAGACGCCTAATGCTACATACACACTTGAAAGATAAATGAAAGATATCAGACCAATTTTACCACCCTTCATGTAGTATGAGAGCCATACTCTACACAGTCTATTCTATGGCGCTGAACTCCCCATCAGGTAAAAATCTTTGCAAGATGCTGCACACAAAGATGCTGTACAGACACAAAAGATCTGTTCCTGCAAAAGATCCGTTCCTGCAAAATGCATTCATAGTCTATGATATCTGCAGATCCTCATACACACCTTGTTTAACAGACGTTCATCTGCATATCTGACAATCATCTGCAGATCTGAAAATCCATCCTGGTGGATATGATCTGCAGATGAATGTCTGTTAAATAAGGTGTGTATGAGGATCTGCAGATATCATAGACTATGAATGCATTTTGCAGGAACAGATCTTTTGCAGATACTGATCTTTTGAATGCGTACAGCATCTTTGTATGCAGCATCTTGCAAAGATTTTTATCTGATGGGGAGTTCAGCTCAATAGAATAGACTGTACAGTATGGCTCTCATACTACATGGAAGGTGGTAAAATTGGTCTGATATCTTTCAAGTGTGTACACACCATTAGAGGGGATCTAATTAACATGTTTAAATACATCAGAGGGCAATATAAAAGCTTGGCAGATAAGCTTTTTGTCCCTAGGCCTTCTCAAAGGACTAGAGGACATGATCTGCGCATGGAGGAAAAACGTTTTAGCCATTTATTTAGGAAAGGGTTCATTACAGTAAGAGTGATTAAGATGTGGAATGCATTGCCACAGGAAGTAGTTATGGCAAATTCTATATCTGCATTTAAAGGGGGCTTAGATGCTTTCCTTGCATTGAAAGACATCCATGGGCTACAATTACTAGGTAATGCCCAGCGGTGTTGATCCAGGGATTTTATCTGATTGCCATATGGAGTCGGGAAGGAATTTTTCCCTTTTGGGGCTAACTGGACCATGCCTTGTGGGTTTTTTTTCGCCTTCCTCTGAATCAACAGGGATATGTGAGGGAGCAGGCTGGTGTTGTACTTTGTTCTCTGGTTGAACTCGATGGACGTATGTCTTTTTTCAACCCAAATAACTATGTAACTATGTGTAGCATTTCTATTTTCCAGGAACAAAATTACGGGCCCAATTTACTAGGACATCTCCAGTAATTTCCAAGAATTTTCAGTGGGGATGTCTTAAGTGATCCAGCAAATCTGGACTTCATTCATTTAAAAATAACCTAAACTGAGAGGGAGATGGATGTTTCCTTTTAAATAATACCAGTTGCTTGGCAGTCCTGCTGATCTTTGGCTGCAGTAGTGGCTGAATCACACACCTGAAACAAGCATGCAGCTAATCCAGTCTGACTCTAGTCACAGCACCTGATCTGCATGCTTGTTGGGGGTCTGTGGCTAAAAGTATTAGAGACACAGGATCAGCAGGAGAGTCAGGCAACTGGTATTATTTTAAAAGGAAAAATTCATATCCTTCTCAATTTAGGTTCCCTTTAAACATTATTGCAATAAAATGATCGTTATTTGTTAACCTCATGTATGTCATAGGGTTGCAGTGAAGTTAAGAGAGTTAGTGGGCGTGTGATTATATTTACATAAAGAATCCACAGCATCCATGAAAGCCTGAAATGTATTACAAAAAGTTCACACTTGGGCACCTGCGTGAAATAGTAATCTCATGCTACTAACTTTACGGCATTCACTTCTATGTTCCAATGTGACTCAGACAAGGGCTGCAATCTTGTACTACATAATAGCAGACAAACACTAAAATGATCCACTTATGGTTTTCCTACTGGAGAGGTTCATAGATATGTGAAAGTGCCTTAGGCCCCATTCACACTTGAGCGTTTTGCCGGCGATTTCGGTAAAAAGCTAGCGCTTTTGAAAGCACTAGTGTAATAAAACCCTATCGGCCCGTTCTTATTTGGGCGATTTGCGCTAATCGTCGCAAATCGCCTAAAATCGTCAAACGCGTAGCCTGCACCATTAACATGCGATCTCCCGGATCACCTGTTTAGTGCTATAGAAGTGCTAAACGCGATCGTGGAGAAATCGCTGCACTGTTCAACTATTTTTTCCATGTGAAGTCGCTGAAAAATCACTCTCGCAAAACGCTGCAAAAATTGCCGGCGTTTTGCCCTTTCAAGTGTGGATGAGACCTTAATTAGCTTAAACCCCATGTATCCTTTAAATGACAATAATAGAAAAGATTAAAAAATAATTTTTGTCTAGAGTACTTAACCCATTCAGGTTCCGTCGTTTTCACGTAAGAAATGTTCACCTCCCATTCATTAGCCTATAACTTTATCACTACTTATCACAATGCACTGATCTATATCTTGTTTTTTCCGCCACCAATTAGGCTTTCTTTGGGGGGTACATTTTGCTAAGAGCCACTTTACTGTAAATGCATTTTAACAGGAAGAATAAGAAAAAAATGGAAAAATTCATTATTTCTCAGTTTTCAGCCATTATAGTTTTAAAATAATACATGCCTCCATAATTAAAACTCGCGTATTGTATTTGTCCAAATGTCCCGGTTATTTCCCCGTTAAAATTATGTCCCTATCACAATGTATGGCGACAATATTTTATTTGGAAATAAAGGTGCATTTTTTCCATTTTGCATCTATCACTATTTACAAGCTTAAAATAAAAAAAATATAGAAATATTTCATCTTTACATTGATATTTAAAAAGTTTAGACCCTTAGGTAAATATTTACATTTTTTTTTTTTATATTAAACATTTTATTTGGGTACTTTTGGGAGGGTGGGAGGTAAACAATAGATTTATAATGTAAATGTGTGTTAATTCTTTTTGTTTGTTTTTTTCAGGTGTAGTATTACTTTTTGGCCACAAGATGGCGGCCACGAGTTTGTTTACATGACGTCACTCTAAGCGTAGCACGCGCTTAGAGTGACGCATCGGGAAGGAGACGGCCAGAAAAAGCTCAGCTTCCGAGAGAAGCTGTCGCTTTTTCAGCGGGGGAGAGGAATCAATGATCAGGCTCCATAGCCCGATACATTGATTCCTTGGCTACCAAATCCGCGGCCGGGAGTGCGGTAGCGCGCATGGTTCCTGGACGTAGAAACTACGTCCAGGAACCAAAATAGGTTAAAGAAGTTTCCGCAGACATTATTGTGACAAAATCATCTAGTCATAGTACAAGTGCTTTTGACACCAGTGCTTTTGATTTATCACAGACGGTTCCAAATAGTAATTAGTACCACAATGACCTTGATTCATTAAAGTGAGTGCGGTAGTTCAGAGACGGGCGGGAAATTACCGCTAGCGGTAAATTAGGGTTTTTACAGTGAATTCATAAAAAAAAAAAATTCTGAGTGCGAGGTGATTGCGCTAGCAGTCGGTAAGTGTGCGGTGTGGTGCGGAAAGCTGTCAATATCATTTGCTGCGTGCGGTAGTTTGCTGCTGACTTCCTCATGACAAGGTGCATGCTAGGTAGAAGTGGGCAGTTTTAGACACACGTGACTTATTTTTTATAAATTAGAAATTATTATTATTATTATATTTTATTATATATATATATAATATTATTCTTATAAATTATCTAACTCTGTACGATTTCTAAAAGCCTGGGTGATATTACAACCAGCCTTCCTCCTCTGTTTCCTTAAAAATTCCATGGCATTAAGTTGAAAGGGCTCCATTTGTCACCTAAAATGCTACTGTGTAGAGCAAACTCGGCAGGTCTTTGTTGGCGATAACAAGCTGTTATTTATCGCTTCCTTACTCCCGCTTTTTTTTCTTTCATGAATACACTTCATTCAGTTTACCGACACAAATAACATTTTCATTACCGCATGCGGTAAATCCTGCGTTAAATTTTATGAATCCACTATTAACATACCATGCAGTAATTTACAGCTTGGGCGATAACGCATGCAGTAATGCTTTATGAATCGAGGCCAATGTGGAGGAACCAGAAAGCACATGGTTGATGGGTCTAAAGTCCCGTGCAAACAGGCAGAGGTGATAGTGCAATGTACCCAGACAGATATGTGCTAAACCAAAGATAGAGTCATACATACAAATCATAGAAGAGAAAGATCTGGCACTATAAAGTGGTTTTATTGCTTTAGATATAGAGCTGGTGCATAATTAGCATAGCAGGCATAATACACATACAATTGTAGTCATGGCAACGATCGGTGTACTTATTGTATCTGATGTGCAGGGTGATGGCAGTGGATGCTGAGGCCAGAGTGCACCACCATCTGAAGCAATAAAACAGCTTTAAGGTGGCCATACACTGGTCGATGTGCCATTAGATCGACCAGCTGACAGATCCCTATCTGATCGAATCTGATCAGATAGGGATCGTATGGCTGCCTTTACTGCAAACAGATTGTGAATCGATTTCAGCCTGAAACCGATCACAATCTGTTCAGCTGCTCCTGCCGCCTGTCCCCCCCCCCCGTATACATTACCTGAGGCTGGCTCCCGGGCGTCTTCTCCGCACTGCACCGCACCGCTGTTCTTGCTCCATCCCGGCGCTTCCTGTGTTACTCCGTGACCAGGAAGTTCAAATAGAGCGCCCTCTATTTCAACTTCCTGGTCACCGGAGTGACACAGGAAGTATAAGCGTACACTGGGACATGCGGAAATGCGGTGCAGCGAGGAGAAGAGGACCCCGGAGCCAGCTTCAGGTAATGTATACATGCTCGGATCGGGCCCGAATCGTACGCCGCAAGCGACGCGCTCCTACCGCCGGGCGATCGAGGGTAATTTCCCGCACGGCGCGATCGACGGTCCGATCCGATTTCGGGAGGGAATCGGATCGGCGGGTGCGTTTAGCGCAAGCGATTGGCAGCAGATCCGATCCCAGGATCGGATCTGCTGTCGAAACGGCCGTGAATCGAGCCAGTGTATGGCCTGCTTTATAGTGCCAAACCTTTCTCTTTTATGGTTTAAGTAACTAGAGGGTTAACATACACATAATGTATATTTTATTTGATCTTCTGTTCTCCCTGAAAGCAACACAACTGAAACCAATGTTAGTTACCTGGTAACATCCTTTTTAGTAACCTCCAGGACAGGTCCACCATGAGAACGACAGGCTCCTCCCAGGAACAGGAAACGTCCAGATAGAGTACTCTATAAATCTTTGTCCAACCCCTTGATCCTCAGTCAATTCCAAGTACTGTTCCTAAAAACAAAGGGGTTTTAATATTCATACTGCATATACATATACTTTTCTTGTACTTATATACTCATATAAATCCTTTACTTGGGTGGGTTACGGACCTGTCCTGGAGGTTACTAAAAAGGATGTTACCAGGTAACTAACATTGGTTTTTCCATTAACCTCCAGGACAGGTCCACCATGAGAAGATGAGCAAGAATCTTACCCAATTAGGGTGGGCCGACTGCCTGCAGGACTTTTCTCCCAAATGATTGCTGTCCTGCAGACATCAGGTTCACTCTATAGTGTCTAGAGAAGGTACTTAGACTTGACCACGTAGCTGCTCTGCAGATCTCTTCCGGCGTAGCACTCGCTCTGTAAGCCCATTAAGTGGCCGCTGCTCTAGCTGAATGAGCTCTAACTGTATATAATACCGTATCCCCTGTAATCTTATAGGATTCCTCTATACACCGTTTTATCCCTTTCTAAATAGCATCTAAGACATCTTCTGAAATCTAAACCCGGCTTGTATTATTTTCTTTAATCTTTTTATCTTTTCGCTTGTTAAGTACATTCTTTCTGTTTCTGAATTTATTATGACTCCTAGAAACTGAATCTTTGACGTTGGTTGTAGGACCAACTTGTCTCAGTTTACTATCCATCCGAGGGTCTGTAACTGATCTAGTACTTTTTCTTGTATTTCTCTCTGTTTTTTTTTTTTTTTTTTTTTTTGGTATGACTCCGCCACTACAAGGAGATCGTCTGGATATGGAATTATGAGAATTCCCTCTGCATGTAAATACTTTATCACTTCCGCCATTACTTTTGAGAAGATCCTCGGTGCTGATGATATTCCGAAGGGCAGGACAGTAAACTAAAAATGTTGAATCGTCTTCTTTTCCCTTACCGCAAATCTCAGGAACTTCTGAGACAACGCTCTTATTGGAATGTGCGAATCTGCGTCCCTCAAATCTATGTTTATCATCATGCAGTTTGTGGTTAACAAGTTTCTCACAGAGAATATTGATTCCATCCTGAATCTTTGATAAGACACAAAAGGTGTTTAAGCTTTTAAGATTAGAATTAACCTGAATTTTCTCGTCAGCTTTCTTACCAGAAAACCGTCGAATAAAATCACTGATAGCCAGTGATCTGACTGCCCGGAACCGGTCCGACGATGTTCTCGTCTAACATTGATTTTATGATGCTGGCTTTTCTCTCTGTCCTTTTGGAAGAGGAGTAGCAATAATTTTCTTGCTGGAAGGGACTGAAACTGAATTTTGTACCCCTAGTTTATAAAATTGTGGAAGAAATCGTTTTTGCTTATTTTCGTCCACTGGGAATAGAATTCCGATAGACGACCCCCAAATCTTTCTCTGGCGTCAATTCTTTTCTTGACTATTTTGGTTTCGAAAAAGAAAACTCTTTTTCGTTCCCTCTCTATTAATAGCCCCAGGTCTCCCCTTGCTACGTATGTTGTGGCTGCTGCTGGTTGAAAATTTGCCCCTGCTGCAGTCCAGGCCTTTTTAAGGGCAAACTCCACCTTCTTATCTTGTGGATCCTTCAGGTATCCCGGATCCTCAAAGGCTAATTCATTGTCTATATTAACCTGTGAGATGTTGTAGATCTTATGTATGGGAAAGTCAAAGATTCTTTTGGTTCCATTCCCTGATACAATCTATTGTGCATCGATAATTCTGATTTCTTAGATTCAATATTTAGAGTTTTATTAATAGCCCAGATAAGCTGCTCAGTCTCATCAGCTGGAATCTAAACCTGGAGATTTTCTGATTTCAGTCTGGCTGTCCATACTTTTAGAAGAAGAGTCTGACTCATCATTATCCTCCTCTTCACCCTCTGTATTTGGTATATCTACGGCCGGCCTGGTCGTACTAGTACCAGGGATTACTGCTTCTGTTGCTGGGATGATAGCAGAAGCAAATACTTCCCTTAATGACTTAATTGTCTCAGCCCTCTCAATTTTTACGGCTGACATTAATTCTTCCTTTAAGTCCTCTGAATGTTCCTACATTAACTTTACTTAAACCGGTTTGACAAAACTGCTTATTATAAGTATGGGTCATTTTTGTATCACAGAGCGGGCACCACCTTCTTGGCCTTGCTGGGTCAGTAGACTCTGTGCCCTATAACAATACAAACAAAAAATATAGTGTCATTTTTCTTTCTAAACCTAAAGAAAGAACAACCTGGTGCGCATCTGTCAAAGAGTGATAAGTAACCCTGAGCCCAGATGGATAAGAACATGTATAGAAATATCATATACATATGATTTATTTGAGGCCATCTATATAATCCCCCTATATATATTAGACAGGGGATGACACCACATATACACATATTGCCTGTACACTGATCCTATGTTGGCCCCTATGTTGGCACGCTCTGAAGAAGCCCCAAGGGAGGGGTGAAATGCATTAGCGATGGCCGCTGCTGGTGTGCATCCTGGATGATCTGAATGTTTGGGCAGTTCCCACGTGGCAATTATCCTCTGCTTACTACATCTTATGGCAGCAGAGCACAGTATACAGATAAGTGGAAATAGGCAGTAGTCTGCATACTTATATGAAGTGCTGAGGGAAATACATATTGCATTTCAGCAACCTTCTATGTGAACTGTCTGGAAGGGCATTACTGCTATCAGCTAACTGGATAAGGATTAGTGTGGCAAGGACTGATGATCACACATACAGTTTGCAATCATGCTGTTTGGTACGTGGTGCAGCTGCCCTTAAGTGATTTTTATCTACCAAGTCGTATGCTGCCTTTTATCATTATTATGACAAGTAAACCTTATTGGGACATTGCCTCAGCATTACATTGCATATTTATGAGTGGGAGATGTGAGTGTGGTTTCTCTCTGGTAGATGTATTGGGGCCCCAATTGGATCTTGTCATTTTTAGATTTATGCAACTTATACCCTATATTTATTGGGGGTTCTTTTGCTCAAATTTTCAAACAGTGAAGCATATTTTCGAGCAATAAATGGTTCTCTCTTATGAGTGCAGCTAAACTGGTGTTGGTGTTCTGTATATTGGGTGATATATATACATATATATACACACACACACACAACATATGACCCAGCAATATCACAACTGAATATCTGCAAAACATATCTCCAGCTATATGCATAAGTTTATACAGACCTCAGATCAGACGCTAAGCCGGCTTTATATTATACTGCACAGTCAGATAATAAGTAACAGACCTCCGTACAGACGCGGCATAAGGCGTACGGCTCATACCATATAGGTCCCCAAGCCTCCGCCACTCTCACCTTTCCTGGCTCCTGCTTAGCGTCCCTCCCGCTCCGTTCGTGACACGAAATGCCGAACCATGCGGGCTTCCGGCGTCTCTTCCCCGCGCCACCGGAAGTGACGCCGCGTAAGGGCGGAAGTACGTCACAAGGACGCCGCCATTGAGGGCAATCAGCCACCTTCCCTCCAGAGGCCTGCTAGACTTCCCACGTCACTTCCGGTGCGCCATTAGCCTCCGCTCTAGGGGAATCATGGACACCGCGCGTGTCCTCCGGATCCACCTGCAACTCGGGCAGCCAGGACAGCCACAGGAGAAGGTACACCTCGCTTCTCCTTACTAGACCCAAATACCTCTCTAGGTAGGTCCACCATTCGCCGCCAACCGGGTCCCAAACACACCTGGTCTGACGGACCGGCGAGCGACTAGAGCACTCCTTGTTCCTTGGAACTGGAAACGTCAACTGCGGAGGATCAAGGGGTTGGACAAAGATTTATAGAGTACTCTATCTGGACGTTTCCTGTTCCTGGGAGGAGCCTGTCGTTCTCATGGTGGACCTGTCCTGGAGGTTAATGGAAAAAGGCATTTGGTATGTTTTTTTGGTACTTTTCCGTTAGCCAGGCGCATCCACTAGGTGGCGATAATTACTATTCCCCCTTCAAGCCGCAATGGATAGTAGGGAAAAGTGTAATTCCGGTGGAGTTTTATTGCCACCTAGTGGATGCGCCCGGCTAATGGAAAAGTACCTTTTTTTTTTTTTTTTTTAAGAGAACTAAAGATGACCGATTCCTTAATACCCTCACATGTGGTGGGTTTGGCAAGGGTAAGTGTTGTGGGTGCTACTTTATTGTTGTGCTCAGAAAGGGCTTTAAAAGGTTAGTTTCAGGACTACTATTGGTGAAGTGTAGTGGCCGCATTTGTGAGCACCAGTATGGCATTCACACATTGCACACAGAATCTTTCCACCCCCCACACTGCCGGGATATGCCATTGCACACAAAATGACCACTTCCCTCACATACACTCACCATTTTCTGCCTTGTACTGCTGTGATAAATCATGGCATTGCACACAGAATGCACTCCCCACCAACACACACTTCTGCCTCACACTGCTGAGATATACCATTGCACGCTAGGGATGATCAGTGAGATGCAAATCTTTACAAATTCCTGCAGGATTCTGTAAATGTTTATGCAAATATATGCAGCTTGAAAATGGACCAATCAAGTCACACCCAGGTTTAAATCGATTGGTCCATTTTCAATCTGCTTATATTTGCATATTAATTTACATAAAACTGCATGAACTCGGAAATATTTGGTTCTCATTAATCATCCCTACTGCACACAGAATACCCCCCCCCCCCCCCCCACACCCACCTTCACCTTATTCTGCCTTGTACTGCTGGGATGAATCATGGCATTGCACACAGAATGCCCCCCCCCCCCTACCTTCTTCTTTGCATGTTTGGGATATACCTCTATTACTATATAGTAGCGAAAAAGGTCTGATAGCATGTATGGCCCTTCATGCAAGTGTACAGGTGTGCATTAGTGCCAGGGATCACCACACAGCAAATGTGCATTAGTGGACATACTGTATATGTGAGCAGCGGTGGATATGGTTATTATACGTATATGTATTTTTGTTGCAGGTGATCTGACTCAGCATGTCAGGGTAAAACATGTGGAGACCTCTACAGGAAAACCACCAATGCTTCAGTTGTGTGAGTTTTGTGGTCAAGCCGTGAAGCACTACAAAAGCCATAAAATCTTTTGCAGGTAGAGACATGACCTTTTTGTATAAATGTATGCCTTGCAGGTTTAGATTTAGCATATGGTTTCCATTGTTGGTTACTTTGAGAGACAAAATTGCAATAAATTGTTTCCATTAATATGGCTGATCTGAGATTCATTACCACAGTTTCCTAATTACTATATGAATTACAGATGTACTCATGCATCAAACTGATATTCCAGCAGAAAGGTCACTCCAGCCTGTGAAGGATTCAGGTTACTTGTCCTTGAAAAAGGGAGAATCCTTTCCAAACTGTATGAATAAGGAAGTGAGGATAAGAAGGCATTGGGTGTGCCCCGTTCACACTGTGTGTGCTTTTCTGCATTTCCCTGCATGCAAATAAGCATTAGATCTGACAGACAATGTTAATAAGGTTTATTCATGTCTAATGCATGTTTGGAGCGCAGAAAATATGACAGCTTGCTCCTTTTTTTTCTTAGGTACTTAACTTGGTTTTACTTTCAAAACAATTCTGTTTCCACCAGGAAAGGACACATTTTAACGTATTCAAACTTGCTATGCATCAGAAATGCAAATGCAGTAAAATGTAAAGAGTGTAACCTTAGCGGACACCAAAACGGACAACAGATGTTTCTCACTCCATCAGCTTCACATATTTTAGTTCAAAGGGAAACTGAGAGAAATCTAAAAAAATGGCATTGCTTTTGGTCATTTAGAATGTAATAAAGACAAAGAATCACAACAGACTGGCAAGCAGCATTTTAAAAAAAGAAGTCAGGAATGGCAACTGTATCCCCTTTGCTTCTGTTTTATAACAGGGCTCCCGGGCTGCCCGTGGCCAAGAGTGCACTGCGCATGACATCACTACGCCATGCACATGAGGTCATACGCATGTGCAGTGCACTGTCGGTAACGGGCAGCCCAGCCAGCACCTGCACAGTCACCCCAGCGACTTAGAATAAGTCTAAGCAGTATATGCCTGCTCCCCCCTCTTTCCATGTTTTTTTCGGCTCTGGTATCCTTTAACCTCCCTGGCGTTTTGATTACGTGCGGTGCATGACCGTCGGGAGGTTTTTTTAAATTTTTTTTTCATGTAGCTAGCCTAGCGCTAGGTACATAATTCCTCCCCTCCCTCCCTCCCACCCTTTCGATCGCCACCGGCATTAATACCCATCAGGAAATCCCTTTCTGAACGGGATTTTCTGTAGGGCTTCCCCCGTCGCCATGGCGACGATCGGACTGACGTCATGTCAGGGGGAGTCCCGATCAACCCCATAGCGCAGCCTGGCGGTGATTGGCCAGGCTGCGCAAAGGGTCTGCGGGGGGGGCGTCTTTCGCGGCTTATCGGCGGCAATGGGGAAAGCACGCAGCTAGCAGTTTTTTTTTTTTTAATTATGCAAATCGGCCCATCAGGGCCTGAGCAATCCGCCGCGGCGTTACTGGTCGTCCGTAATGCCCAGGTGGTTAAGGATGGCTTCTTGCCTCACATATTTAATGCAATTGTTTTGTTCGCCCAACTGAATTAAAGCAGAAAGTCTGCACTTCAACTGCATCTGAGTGGTTTCAATTAAAATTCATTGTGGTAATGTACAGAGATATTAGATTAGAAGAAATTTGTTTCTGTCCAAATATTTATGAACCTAACTGCACTAGATATGTCGATGCTCTGTTGTGAAAATGTATGTTCTGCAAAATTGCATTTTATTTCTGTGTACATGCAAAACGGCAGGGATACAAGTTGTATGGTGGTGATGATCTCTAATACTTCTCACTACACTTATGTATTTACTTTTTTATGAGATATCTTTAAATAGAACTAGTAATCAAAAGATATTCTAATTAACCATTTTTTTCTTCCCTTTTGTTCTATTCAATTGGCCAGTGGTGTGAAGAAATTCAAGTGTGACTTCTGTGTTCAGTCTTTCCACCGAATCTCAGAACTGAAGAGGCACACATGGACTCACACTGGAGAACTTCCATATCGTTGTAAAGTACGCTATATAAATGTTTCTGTTGAAAACTTGATCCAAAAATAATGAAAATAACTCAATCACCTGGACGTAAGAATTCTAGGAAAAGTTTCACTAATTGTGGCTAACATGAACTGAAAGAGCATGTTTGATTAATGGTAAAACATCTTCAAAAAAAAAAAAAAAAAAAACCTTTAAAGGGAAGGTTCAAGCAAAATAAAAAAATGAGTTTCACTTACCTGGGGCTTCTACCAGCCCCATACAGCCATCCTGTGTCCTCGTAGTCACTCACTGCTGCTCCTGTCCCCCGCTGGCAGCTTTCCGACCTTGGAGGTCGGCGGGCCGCATTGCGTACATTTTTACGCATTCCCGCTAGTGCAGGAACATTAACACATACATTTTTACGCATTACCGCTTCAATGCGTAAAAATGTACGCATTGAACCAGTAACGCGTAAAAATGTATGTGTTAATGTTCCTGCACTAGCGGGAATGCGTAAAAATGTACGCAATGCGTCCCGCCGACCTCCGAGGTCGGCAAGCTGCCAGTGGGGGACTGGAGCAACAGTGAGTGACTACGAGGGCACAGGATGGCTGCATGGGGCTGGTAGAAGCCCCAGGTAAGTGAAACTCATTTTTTTATTTCGCTTGGACATTCCCTTTAATGCCATGCTACAGACAGTGCAGGCAGTCAGTGGCAGAATTTGTTTATTTCTATGTAGAAGCTCCTTGATTTGCTAAACTGAAATAAACCACTATTAAAATGTGTGGTCAGGAGTTCCTTCACCAAATACCTCCTGCCCAGACACTGGTGTAAGCTGCAAATAACCCTGTGACTGGCACTGCAGAGTCAGCCATCAACAGTCCCTTCCATGGAGCTTAGTGTGAAAGCACACCTGAAGTGAGAAGGTATGGTGGCTGACAAAATTCCTTTTTAACAATGCACACTGCCTGGCTGTCCTGCTGATCATCTGCATCTAATACGTTTAGCCATAGACCCTGAATAAGCATATGCAGATCCGATGTTTCTGACAAGATTAGCTGTATGATTGCTTCAGGTATGATTCAGACACTACTGCAGCCAAAGAGAGCAGCAGGATGCTAGGCAACTAATTGTTTAACCACTTGAGGACTGCAGTGTTAAACCAAGCCCCCCACCAAAGGCTCTTTTTTGCTCAGTTGGGCTGTGCAGGCTTTTCAGCCTCCTGCAAAGCCCAGCTGTGGAGCCCAGCGATTGGACTCGCCTCCTTTTTTTCTCCTTTAGGGGACATGCCGCCTGAGGTGCTCGATCGCTGTGGCCGTGTTTTTTTTTTTCTTTTTACAGCCTGTACACGGCTGTTTCGACCCTCTCCCCCTCCTCGGTGCTTAGAATCGAACAGGACGGCGATCCAACCTGTTCCACCTCTCATAGGCATAAGCCTCTGAGAGGCCGGGGATCGCTGGTCTACGGCAGCGCTGTACGGAAGTAAACAAAGGGAATTTCTTTCCCCTTTCGTTTACAAACAGCCTGCGGCTAGCAGGCTAATCATGGAGCTTTGCTCCATGGACGGGCAGGGAACTGCAGCTCCAGGACTTGTCACCAATTGGCGTTAGGCGGTCCTGGGGCTGCCGTCGCGTTCACGCCCATTGGCGTGACACGGTTGTTAGGTAGTTAAAAGTAAATATGGGAGCCTCCATAAACTTCAGTTCAGATTTCCTTTAACATCTTAAGTTCTGCTGGTTGAGGTCATGTGACCAGATTTTTAAAACAGGTTTTCTAGCTGCAAAAGCTTTATTTATGCTGGTAATAGACGATGCGTTTTTTCGGCCGATTTTCTGTCCATTTTTGATTCGATTTCCTGCTCGATTTTCTTATCTTATCTATTTCCATTCACTTCTATGAGAAATCGATCAGAAAAACTATCGAAAATAAGATCGGACATGTCGGAAATTATCTTTCGAACTATCTGCCGAACAAACGTATGGAATATTTCCAGCATTAGGCTCACTGTGGAGTTTGACTAAGTTATCACATGGTCTATTAAGACACGAGCCTGGAGATATTCAGTTGACTCCCACTAATTATGATTAGATATACCATGCCAGAGATACAGTAAGAAATTATACAGTAAGCTTAGAGGTGTTGACCTTTCATGCTGGGTACACACGTTGCGACTTCCCACTCGATCAGCAGGAATCGATCGATTATTACCAACATGTTCGATCGATACAGCCGTCGATTTTGCATAGTTAAAGAGAACCTGAACTGAAAATAAAAATTCAAAATAACCATACACAGTTCATATATACCTCCTGTGTAGTCTACTCCTCAATCTCTTTCTCCTTTCCCGTGTCCTGTTGTCCACTGTGATCAATGGAATTCTCTGTCCTCCATTTTAAAAATGGCCATTACCCCATAACCGCTTCCTTGTCAACACACTGTTAAACTGTAATATCACCCACTTGAGCCATAGGGATACATGGACATTACCTTGCAACATTCAGTTGTACCTGACAGCCACTGATATATTTCAGTGCTGACAAAAAATTGTCAGAACTGGAAGGGATCACTGTAAGAAGAAAATGATGAGCTTCTGAAAGGAACTGATGGTGAAGTTAGCATGTAATATTCATTTGCAGTTACATCATGTGTTTATTTTAAATCATTTTACTCGCTTCAGGTTCCCTTTAACATGCAAAATCGACAACTGTATCGATCGAAACCCTGAAATAATCGATTCCGCTGATCAAACGGGAAATCGCAACGTGTGTACCCAGCATTACAGTGTTGTGTTCATTTTCTTATTATCTTTTGCCACCTTGATGGCATTGAAACTGAAAGAGAATGACTGCAATGGTCACATGCTATCATTTTTTTTTTTTTTACACATGGCCAGCAGTCAGCAAACCAGATACATGTTTAGTTCTGAAACCATATTGCTTAATTTTCCCTTTGCCCATACATCTGTGAGCATTAGCTTAATATCTGTATACCCAAGCTTATTCTGCCATGACTTGGCATATGCATACAACCAGGCAGAGCTTGGCTGACTAACTGGTAATTTACTGAGGTCTGGCAACAATTGTACTTGTAAGTGGCTTACAAACATTTTGTTCAGTCTTTGAGGGATAAGGCTACAATCCTCACATGGGAAGTAATAGGTAACAGAAACCTATGCTTTGTCAGGTTATGATTCACCCAGGGTTAGGTTGGTGCTAACCAACCTAACCCATGAGAGATCTGTCTCCTTCTCCTACCTCTGTTGACTCAACCATAATCTTTTATGCAGTAGGATGGCATGATCTTAAAAATTCTTTTGTTTTCTTAATCACACTTGTCTATCTTTGTCTATTATTATTGATTTATAAAGCGCCAGCATATTCCATGGTGCTGTACAAAGTAAGAAACGAACATAGGGTACAGAATTGGTACTTACAGTGACAAAGTTAACATGAATAAAATATACAATGAATTCCAAAACACAAAGGGGAAGAGAGCCCTGCCCTTGCGAGCTTACAATCTAAAGGAATGGGGGGAGGGGATGTGGGCTTGAAAGGTTTTTTGACAGCATATGCAGAGATTTATCCTCCCTTTTCTCCATGCTCAAGCTGTATGAGATATATAGACTGCTTAGGGAGTGCTGGGGAAGATCATAGCACTGGACACAGAAGGAGCCAAGCCTTATCTTGCCTATTTATTTATCTATGATCTTCCACAGTACTCGATAAGCACCCGCTGAAAAGTCTGTATAAGGAAGCATTGTATGGGTACCATTATAAAGGGACAGTATATTCGGGGTGCTGTATGAGGGCTCTGTAAATGGGGGAAGGCAGGGCATACCAAATAAGGGTTAGTGTATAAGGGAAAATAAGGGTTAGACTACACTAAGGGGTAGACTAAAATAATGGAAAATATGGGTTAGACTACATATGATGACACTATTAGGGGAATGCCATCAGGGTTGCTATATATTTGAGTACTATATATGGAAGCATTATAATGGGTGACACCTTAACAGGTGGTACTGAAAGGGAGAGACATGGTATGGTGACATTTAATATGGGTACCAAAATAGAGGAGATTCAGTTGGGACAAAATATGGGGGCTACTTTAATGAAAATACTGTATCAACACTTTATTGATCCATGCCTATTTTTGAGACCACATCATTGTCACAATACAATAAACAATTGCCCCCTCCAATTAACTTTCCTTACCCAAAGGTCGTCTTTCTCAAGCAGTGCACATACAGTTACTTCTGTATCTACACTCCATGAGTTAGAGAGAACTTGCTATACTGACCAATTTGCATGATCACTTCCATTTCAATTTCCCTGGATCAAAAAATAAACATACTGCAGCAATCTCTGCTTCTGTTTCCTGAGTTGCTAAAGTTTTTTTTTTATGTCTTACAGATATGTGGGAAAGGCTGCAGACACCCAAGTAACATGAAGAAACACATACGGACAGTGCACAAAGCAGACATGCGTGTGCAAATCAATAGAGAACATGCATCTCCTAGATACTGTAAGAACAGGAGACCAGTAGCTAAATTTTCAGACCAGCTGCAGATGCTGCCTGCTGACCATCCTCTGCCAAACCCTACTACTGCTACAGATCAAGTGGCCCAAACAGACTCCTCTGTATCTCCGCTATCTCTTTCCTACATATCTGTCTTTACTAGTGATGAACAATCAGCCAATCAGTTTCACCCATATGTTTCACAGAATGCATCATCTGAAACAGTCAAGTCATAATAGGGTCTCCATTTTTTATTAAATGTGATTTTTGTTAATATATATTTGTCAGAATATGATAAATCATTTCCACACAATTCTCTTACGCATTTCAGAATAAAATGTGACAACGTAAAATGTATAGTCTTCGTGCAACATGAATGGAGCATTATGTCTTGAGAAGAAGCCTTTGAAAATGTTACATTTCCAAAGTTTATGTTTTAAAAATAACGAAGTGTAAATGTAGGAACACCAAGGGTCTAATAGGGTATCAGACAAATAGGGTGCAGGCAGCTCATGGACAAACCAGGAGCCACTATTGACTTGCATAGAATTTGTCGGTAAGCCAGCGGGAAAGGGGAGATTTGGGTGCCCAGCGCCGTCCAATAGTTGGCTTACTTAGCAGGGTTTTTTTCAGTGTGGTTTAGGCACCCAATATTTTGTGCTTTTTTTTTTTAGGTGGTTCTTCGCATGGAAGATGGTTAAGGGATAGACATCGGGGGGAGGGTTGTGCATCAGGAAGGGGGTTTGTGTCATCATTTTGTAAATCCACAGAAGTAGCCCCTGGGCTGCCATCTGTGGATAATGCAATATTGACCTCCACCATCAATGTTCAGCATTTTCCCTTCAGCTGACTCCTTATAGTTATTGTATAAAGTTGCTCTGGATGTGTGGTGTGGAAGCTTATAAGCAGACCCTCAGGAGTTCTGGCTAATGATCCTCCTCCTGCCAAAGCTGTGGTACAGTGAACTGGCAGCACCACACAAACATATGCCAGCCAGGTGGCTGTTTCTGTGGATTTACACATTGCATTCAAATTAATAGAGCTACAGACCATCAAAAAGAGTCCCCTTTATATGGACTTTGTACCGGTGGTTTAATTGATGACTATCTGAAATTATTACACCGAAGGAGAAACTTCTGTTATAGTAAAACTGTTTTTTTGGGGACCCTGCAGTATTCTGTACTTGGAAAAACAAAGCAGATAGAGAGCCCCAATAGTGCAATTTGTCAAACCAATTGGTCATAAGAGTAAATATATGAGAATATACTCACAAAGGTGGGTTACCTCTGGTAACCACTCAGTAGGCAGGTAGGGAGATTAGCCCTGACCCCACTCGGGTTAAAAATGCTGCTCTCCGTAGAAGTAAAGGGGGTAACGCTCCTCCACCAAGGGTGGACACTCAGAATAAACAATTGTTCAAAACGGAGGCACCAAATAAGGGCTGGTTCAGACGGACGTTTGGAGGTGTCGCGGCGGCAATGCGTTCGGGCTTTCAGCAGCGTTCGCGTTGCGTTCGGATGCGGTCGCGTTTTTTCTTCCCCTAGGGGGACATTAACCCGTAGCGGTTAACCGCTTCCAGGGGCTCCTTTAACGCCAGGTAAAATCGGGACCCGAACGCCGCGTTCGTGCAAACGCACGTAAAATCTTGGTACAAACGCTCCCATTCACTTGAATGGGAGCGTTTTAACGCCAAGCCCCGAACGCTGGCTGTAAACGCTCTGCAAGCGTCCGTCTGAACCAGCCCCAAGTATAAAATTGTTAAAAACTGTTAAAAAAATGGGGGGGGGGGGGGGAGGTAGTGGTGGACTTACTTCCCACAAGTAGACACACAATCAGTTATTCACTGAAAATCTCTTTATTCAAATGGACTCCCTAAGTAATAGCAATGCTTTTCATGGGTAACATACCGCTTCATCTGCCAGTATATGGAGTTAGAAGGAACAAATATACATGCTAGGAACTTATATAATATAAAAAAACGAGATTCTGCATCAAAAATCTCAATATCCTATAAAATTATATACAACGGTAGACAATTCACTGTATGTGTATGGGGGGTCAATCTAAACAAATAGACTATGCTAGCTATACTGGGCACTATGCTAGCTATACTGGGCACTATGCTAGCTATACTGGGGCACTATACTAGCTATACTGGGGCACTATACTAGCTATAATGGACACTATACTAGCTATACTGGGACACACTGGGGGGATCACGCGGCCTGCACCAATCCAGCATTTCCTACCCCCGGCTTATATGGGGGTCAATCATTTTTCCCTGGTTTTTCAGGGAAAAGTTGGGGGTCGGCTTATGTGCGGGTCAGCTTATATGCGAGTATATACTACTGACTAGTGTTTCTAGAAATATGCATAGGTAACAGCTTGCAGCTACTTAAAATTATCAAAATACTTTATTTGTGCAGTAACATCAAATAGACATACACATGGATCCCTATAAAATCTTAAAAATCTTTAAATCCCTATAAAGCCCTTTAAAAACATACACAGTGAGGATGATGCTTAATATATATGGTATTGCCACTGATCCTAGCTTTTATATTTGCCGTATGTGCATCGCCCGGCATTAGCCTATGCAAAACCACGTGGTCAGTTTAGCATCAGAAAATCTATTGTGGCCCCTCCACCAACGCCGCACACCCAGGCCTCGCTCACACCAAAGTTCTGCAAGTTACAACTGCTTAGGTTAATATATGTCTAATATCACTGCTTGAATCTTCTATGTACTGTTAGTCTCTGTGAAACTTCCTTGCTCCTGTTCTATGGCTCTAAGATGCAGTGAAACAGTTGATGGGATGTAAAGCATCAACTTGAACTGTATTTCTCTGCATCTTAGTACATGGAAGATTGGCGATCCACATACAGCAGATATAAAAGCTAGGATCAGTGGCAATACCATATATATTAAGCATCATCCTCACTGTGTTTTTCGAGGGGAAGATTTTATAGGGGTCCATGTGTATTGCCTATTTAATGTTACCGCACAAATAAAGTATTTTGATAACTTTAAGTAGCTGCAGGGTGTTACCTATGCAAATTGATAAACACATTTACAATTGTGCAGCTCCTCTATTAGAGTATTATTGTATATTTGAATGGAAGGCAACTCACTAAAATATTGAATTGAACTAGTATTTTTAGAAAGGGGTCAGCAATGGCAGCATCCACATTTCTCCTATGACAGCTGTAGTTCAAGACCTTAGTGCTAGTAAACTTGCATTTACTTACTAGTGCTCCCTTGGGATTTGCTGTTAACAGCCAATGCAGTGACCTCAGAACTGTAGAGTAGTCCCTCATTTATTCATACCATGCCTCTACCAGTCCTCCAGTGGGTACATCACTGTGACTCTGAGATACAGCTCTGTGGATCTCTGTGTTTCTCCACCCCAGGCTTCTTCAGAGTGAAGACTGTCAGCCCTTCAAGAGAAACATTTCTATACAAAACATTAAGGAACAATATTTTCAGTGTTTTTAATAAAGTTATATTGAGCCGGTCAGATTTTAAATAATGCCTGTGCAGAAGCCATCGGAAGCTAGCCTTTCTAGTTTTTTTTTATAGTAATGTGGTTTGTTAATGTAATATTTATTTTGGTAAAGATAATTGTAATTATTGTTATAGTGTTAGGACAGTGTCCCATTTTATTCTGCCTCTGTTTCCCTCCCCATACATGAGTCACCTTGGATTAAATGTATTGAGACTCAAACTTATTCTAGTAGAGTCTTGAGTTCTCTCCAGTCCTTCCTGATTCTTTGCTTCCCACTTCCATTAAACATTAGTAAAATGCTAAAGTGTGACCGTGCACACCTTAGGGTCTGGAATGTATGTTGGGCGCTCAAACAGGATGGTGTACAACACACTGCAAAGTCATTTAAATGTAAATTGAATGTCACACTAAATGGTATTTATTGCAATACAGGGTTGTTAACCTGTAGCCGACCGCGTCACGCCGATGGGCATGGCCGGGGCGGTAGCCTCAGGACCGTTTAACGCCGTAAAGTCCTTGGGGCTTCAATGCGTGCGCATCTCAGTTTGGTAGGCGGAGCTCTGCCTTCAGCCTCCCAGCGGCGATCACTGCTAGGAGACTGTTACGACTCCTAGCAGTGATTTCAGCGCTGTAATTAGCTTGTACAGCGTTGCGATCCACGGCAGAGCTGTATTGGGGACAGCCATGTGACACGGCTGTTCCCTCTGTGGGCTCGGAGGTGATCCGCAGTCATAGGATGAAGCCTATGACAGCTTATCACGCTGATTGGCTGGCGGGGGAAGGGAGGGAGGCAGGGTACACAAAAAAAACATTTTACATTTCTATTTCAAAAATAACAAATATTTGAACAAAAAAAAATAAACATTGGGGTGGCGATCAGACCCCACACCAACAGAAAGATATGTTGTAGGGAAGAAAACGGGGTGGGGGGGGAATCACTTGTGTGCTGACATGTGCGTAGCTGCAGCGAGGCCTTCAAGCTGCAGTGGCCAGTTTATTGAAAAATGGTTTGGTCTTAAGGGGGTTTAACACTGTGGTACGCAAGAGGTTAATCCAATGTTTTGGGATGTCCACAGCATCTCTTTATTAAAGCAATACAATAAACTGGAATCCAATCCAGTCCAAAGTTTAGCACTTGCCAACAGGTGATGTTCTCTGTTCCCTGGCCTCTAGCACTCTGGCTGTTGGCGAGTGCTTAATTTTGGACTGGATTCCGGTTTGTCTTGCCTTAAAGGACCACTGTCATGAAAATCTTAAAATTTTAAATTTATGTGAAAACAAAAACAAAGAACATTTTTTCCAGAGTAAAATGAGCCATTAATTACTTTTCTCCTCTGTTGCTGTCACTTACAGTAAGTAGTAGGAATCTGACATTACTGACATTTTGGGCTAGTCCATCTCTTCATGGGGGATTCACAGCATGGCCTTTCTTCTTTATAAAGATACTCCCTGTAAAATATTTATACAAAGATGCTGGGCAGCCTCCCTGCTTGCTGTACACATTTTTGTCAGTTGAACAGAGTATCTGCCATTCACTAAGTGCTTTTGAAAATAAAGAAAACTGAGAACCCCACATGAGGAAAGAGGCTAGTCCAAAACCTGTTGATTCTGTCATATTTATACTCCCTACTGTAAGTGACAGCAACATGGGAGATATAAATCAGCTAATTAGCCATTTAGTGTGCCAACATTGGATTCCCATTAAATATTAGCTTGTTTAACAAAGCCACCTTTATTTCTTGATTGTTAAACGGTCTTACAGGATTTTTTAAGACTCCGGTGATGAAGAGAAAAGAGTAAAGAGAATTAGTTCTTCCTCAGATAACACTCAGATTTTGTTGTCTTTTGCCGGTCATCTGGGGTAGAGCTGTTTATCTCAGTCTTCTGAAGAACAGCTTTGCATGGCACAGAATTTATAGTTACATAGTTATTTCCAAGAAAAATGTAGAAAAGCCACAAGCAGCCAATCACAACTTGGCAGTCACTTAACTGTCAGCTAGTAACTTACCACATCACAGTAATAAGCAGGTTGTATTTTACTGCTCTATACCAGGGCTTCCCAACCTTGTCCTCAAGTTCCACCAACAGTGCCTGTTTTGTGGAAATCCAGAGGTAGTTGATCAGCACTGCTAAGAAGCAACTTATCCCACTTGTAAAGGTTTGTGGTTTCCTGCAAAACAATAATAGTTGGTGGTACTTAACCACCTGCCGACCGCGTCACGCCTCTTTTTCTCCCTCTGCTCACACCACTGATCCTCCCAACTTAGCACAAATACACATTATGCTACTGAAATAATGTAACATATGATACAGATCTCGTCTCATTTGTTCATATTTTAATTTCCCCCATGATGTATTGATATGATTGGTGAACTACGGTAAGTAAATTACACCACCCTGCTTTCCTGAGGTAAATAGTATGTGAAGATGAATATGATGCTACACTTAGGCACTGGAGTTTGATTGGGTTGTTCAGTGAGCAATCTAGCCCTCTCTAAACACCCCCATCCTGCCCATTTTAAACAACTGGTCTGCTTCTCAGAGGTAAATTTGATGGTACATACGATTTAATCCAACATACTACACTGCTATAATTGTAAGAATATAACAATGAACTCACCAATTTTATAGTAAAAACTTGGAATTAAGAGTATCCTGTCTGCCAGCAGTACAGCAGCTGTTGATTTGTGTTTTTTTTGTTTGTTCAACATCTGTTCAGGAAAATTAAGTTATACTTTTATTATACTAACATAATTTGGCTTCCTCAAATGGCTCAAAATAAGAAATACTGTAAACATATTTATAAATATCTGCCTATATACCAGGAATTAATTGAAAAACAAACACACACACACTGGGATGACTGGAGGAGTGTAGCTGGATGATAATAAAATGAGGGCAGGTAGCTAAGACTGATGGGGTGAAACTACCAGCTGCAGAGCATAAAGACATACATATAAATCTTATTGGCGGAAGTGACGAGTCCTGTACGAGTCCGCTGGCGTGAAGCAGGAATCTGGAGTTGCCGTCATTACTATTACGACTCATGAGGAGTGCTGAGGAGAATTATCTTTGTTAAAAACCTATGTGGACATACTTAAACAGGAACACGTGAGTTCTATACAGTTCGCTTAAGCATCAACAATTGTGAAAGCGCTGTGCATATGACTAACATTGTCGCAAGGAACTGTTTGTATATCATTGCTTTCAAGCTGGAGCATATAATGTTCATATAGGTACCGGATGGGAATCTGTCTTTGGCAAGGAAACTGCTATTGTCACCGTTAGCACGGTTAAAAGGACATTCCTGCAATTGAGATAAGCTCTTTATCTACATATTTTGTATTGCCAAATTTTATAGTTGAGTTTTTTTTTTTTTTTTTAGAAGGGCCCTTCTAAGTGTGTGTGGTATGGAGGAGTGACTGTTTCATGAGGGAGTGCTGATGATTCAAGTTTACTGTGGATTGTTTTAGATTGGTATTAATAAACGGATTTTGGGGATTATGTAGCGCGTGTCATCTGTGAAAGGCTTCTTGCACACTGCAAGCGATTCCGATTCAGATTCCGCTTTTTAATCAGTTTTTACATCCGATTCAGATTCCGATTTGCAGTGTGCAGGGAGCAAACTGCAAATCAGAATCTGAAGTAAAAACTGATTAAAAAGCGGAATCTGACTCGGAATCGCTTGCAATGTGCAAGAGGCCTTAAAACTGTTTTTTATACATATAAATCTGCTACACCTGCCTTGATATCCCACGCTTGCATGGAAACAATGCTGCGGAAGCAATGAAGACAGCATACTCAATGTACCACCAAAAAGCAAGGTAGGTTCTAAAAAGCCAGCTCAGTGGTAAAAATAGACGCCATCAATACATATGCCCATCAGATAAAATAACCAGTGAAGAGCATGGTGGCTGCCAATGGGAAGACCTGTAGGCTCCCTGTTCTATACAGAGGCTGTCTAACATGAATAGACTGTACACCAACGGAAAGGGGAAGTATTGAGTGTCAAAGGGCCGTCCTGGACAAAACCCACAGCATCCAAGAGTGCATCAGTAATGTGGCACCCAAAGATTAGCTGCCAAGACGATACATGAAACAGCTGTAGACATGGAAGGAAGACCAGGTAGAATTAGTACCATGACGAGACAAAACCCTGCATGGAATGCATCAATGAGACAGCTGATATGTCAGACAATTGCAAATCTTACCAGTGGCTGGGAAGTGTTGGGCTCAAAGACAGCATTGAGAGCACTGAGACACGGATGATAGCAGCATAAGAACAGGTGCTAAACACCAGATCCATGGGAGTTGTAGTCTACCACAGTACACAAGATCCAAGATGCAGGCCATGCGGAAAGACCTCATAAACAATCCAACACAAGGTGCAGGGCGTAATTGTGTAGGGCAGCATCTGCACAGTGTATGGGCTAAATCCTCCCAAGTCTAAATGGAATATTCCTCAGAAGTATATGGAGAATAACAGGAAATAAAATCCTTTGGGACCTTCAGATTCAAAAGAACGGAGAGGTAATGGCCAATCAACAGACATTGTTGTGATAGACAAGGACTAGAAGACAGCAGTTGTGATAGATTTAATAAGGCGAAGTGACATGAACATTAGGAAGGAGTATAAAGAACTAGAAAAGTTCCGGACCATGAAATAGGAACTAGAAAGGATGTGGAAAGTGAAGGCTTCAGTAGTCCCTGTGGTGGTGGGAGCACTCAGGTATGTGACTGAAGGAGTAGCTCCAACAGATCCAAGAAACAACATCAGAGCTCTCTGTGCAGAAAGTGTAGTGCTTGGAACCGCTAATAATGCACAGAACCCACAACCTCTCAGACCTCTGGAAGAGGATCCGCTGTAGGGGAAGACATACTCCACCTATGGGGGTGACAAGGGGAATATACACCCCAATGCATATGTATACCCTTACTGTGTATTGTTCATACTGAATGGTTTCTGATCTAAAGGTAATGCTACACAAAAACCAGTAACTGGGAACAAACTTATCAGTCTACATTTATGTTAATTTAAGTGGAGCAATCCTTTTGGTTGAAAAAGTAAAAACAATATGACATATACTAATATTAGAGAAGCCATTTTGTAAGTTAATATTCTTATTGTTGTGCTTTATGTGGAGATTTTTTTTAAACAATTTTAGTTCTACTTTAAAGAAATCTTACCCTCTGCACAAGACACAGGAAAAACACTTTGCTGGTTGATTTGTGTCGATCAAGAAGCGACAGGCTCCTTGCCCCATCCATTTGATTAGTCAGTCCTTATACCACATTAGTTTCCCATTAGAGGGTTTTCAAGTGCACAGCTGTGCTATTCAGTGCATGCCTCTAGACATAAAAGTCCCCACAAAAGTTCCTTTAAGATCTATATTATGGACCCAGCAGAGGAATGAGGGTGACAAAGCCTTACATCAATATAACGGGGGATAACACATACTCTTTTCTCAACAGTTTTGCTTTCCTAGTCAGGGTTAATAGCCCAGAGCTGTTATAATGCAAAACTATGTAAATGAATTCTTCTCATACCCTAATATGCTTTGTTTTATCTGGCGAGATGTTTGCAATTCACCCAAGCTAACACAAAACTTAATAGTTCATTATCAGGAAATTACCGGATGCTTTGTCAACCATATATTGTGTTAGGATCACGAGAAGGCTTGTGATATTTAATTTGCAGTAAACAGCAAAATCCAAATATACACAAAATAATTAATGACATGTAAAAATTGATTTTGTTTCACCGCAAAAACACTAAAATGATAACATTCAGATTCTGCTGCTAAATAAGATCAGCAACAAGAAATGGAAACAAACATGAAAAATAATAAAAAATAATAAGCATAATTAACCCTTGCAGACATTAGAATGGAGGATTGTGTCAAGCAGAAAACCCTGTTATAGTAACAAGCGCTGAATTATAGTAAACAGATGTGTTGTCTGCAGTGATAAGATTCCAAGCAAGGTCATCCTGAACTGGAGAATAGAAGTGATCCAGCAAACCTGGCCTGGGTAAAATAACAACGATAATTTTAAGAGCTCCAGTTACAGTATGCATTACCACCATCAGCCATATTACGTTCAAGGTAAAATAAAGAGGAAAAAAAATACTTACCATATGTGCCAAATCATGGTGATTCTGATAAGGGCAATGGTAGGTTTTAATGATTGGCAGTATATATTCTGTACACTTAAAAAGGTACCACGATGTTAACAGTAATCATAGTTTTTTATTATGAAATCCCATAAAAATACACAGTTCTTTTTATCATGTCATCACTTGATATTAAAAGGTAGTCCTTAAAGTAAACCAGAGACCTCACATTCTAAAGCTTTGATACTTGCCCGGGGCTTCCTCCAGCCCCATAAGCTCATCTGAGTCCCACTCCGTCCTCCCGCGGTCTGCCATTCATGTGCAACCAGCCCAGGTAACCGGCTCAGTTGCGTCAGTATGGGTCTACTGTGCATGCACTGAAGGTCCGCACATGCGCAGAAGACCCAGTCTGGACCCGACTGAGCCTGTTACCAGGGCTAATTGCGTCTGAACAGCAGACCGCAGGAGGATGGCGTGTGACTCAGACGAGCTTATGGGGCTGGAGGAAGCCCCGGGTAAGTATCAAAGCTTTAAAATGCGACTTCTCTGGTACACTTTAAAGCAAACCCGGGAGGTTAGCAATTTCCCAAAACGGATACTTCCCTGGGGGAAGCCTCTGGATCTTCTAAGCTTCCTCCATTCACCTCCACTGGCTTGCTCCAACACTGAGTTAAAAAGCTGAGCCAGGTGCAGGTGGCTCATGCATGCGCAGTAGCATTGACCCAGTCAGGCTTCACTTTCACCAAAGAAAGTTGAGTAGGTAAAGCTGAGCGGGTCCATGCTAGTGTGCCTGTGCGAGTTGTCTACAACAGTGCTTGAACAGGCCAGTGCAGAGCGGTGGAAGCCTCTGGAGGATCCACAGACCTCCCACTCCCGAAGTAAGAATGCTGTAGGGTCACTAAAGCTGAACTACAGGCACAGAGATAAACACACACAAATACACATTTCTGTAATTCAGATGGCACTAGACAGCCCAGCCTATGAGCACAGCTGGATTAACCTGATTTCAGCTTTCAGGACTCCACACAGGATAGCACAATGATGTGTTCTTCCTGTAGGCTATTCTTGTAAAAAAGTGCAGTGTTATATTGCATGACTATACTAAATCCACCTCCCCCCTTCCCACACCTTATCACTTTCACTATGCTATGAACTGCTGATTAAAATATTAATTTGTAATTCTTATTCAGCCAATTTTTTTGTAACAGTGTAGAGCCTCTACTGGGGTCCCAACAGTGCTCGAGTTATTCTTCAGGAGCATTTCACTCACTTCCTGGCACTATAACATCCAAAGCTCTCATGTAAGCCCATGGTGTCACCAGGAAAGAAAGCCAGTGAGAATAGTAAGATGCTGGAAGAAAATATACATTTTTCCCACTCAAGTTTCCTTCATTTGCTCTTTGAGTTCCAGACATCTGCCCATTTCTTATATGGACATGCCTGAATTACATGGTTAGGTTTTATATTTGTTTCTAAAAGAAATGGAAGCGCTCTATAGTGCATTACCCAAGGGTGTAGTTTAATCGCAAATAAAATTATACTCACAAGATTTAAGTGATAAAATCGCTCATCAGCGGTACAGTCCACCGTTACACTCTCAGTCGGATGGGCAACAACGCGCTGTGGCCAGCAGCGCGTTCTCCGGAACTCGGGGAAGCCGTCTCGTGGTGGGAGTGGGCGTGGCTGGGGATTCAGCGTGCGTATAGCGTCATTACGCGTTTCGGCGCCCTGCGCCTTAACGCGTAATGACGCTATACGCACGCTGCATCCCCAGCCACGCCCACTCCCACCACGAGACGGCTTCCCCGAGTTCCGGAGAACGCGCTGCTGGCCACAGCGCGTTGTTGCCCATCCGACTGAGAGTGTAGCGGTGGACTGTACCGCTGATGAGCGATTTTATCACTTAAATCTTGTGAGTATAATTTTATTTGCGATTAAACTACACCCTTGGGTAATGCACTATAGAGCGCTTCCATTTCTTTTAGAAACAGTTCTTCCTTGTCCAATACAAGTGGAGCAGCTCAGTGCATAGAGACCAAGGAGCAAGAGGATCCATTTGAAAGTACTTCAGGATAGGAGCGCAAGGTTATTGACTTTTTCTTAGGTTTTATATTTGCCTGGAGTTCAGATTAAAGTGAACCCAAGGTGAACTCTTGGGTACAAAAGTGCGTACTTACCTAAGAGGGACACCTCTGAATCATATAGAAGCTTCCCATACCATTTTCCAGTCCCCAGTTGCTGAGCATGGACCTCCCAAAGATTACCAACAAGGGCCTGTTGCTAGGAACATTGGGGCCGCTCCTCTTTAGGCACAAGCTCGGTTGTACTATGCCTGTGCATTAAGCTGGAACCATATGAGCGACTCTGTACTACTGCACAGACAGGACCACGCTCGTGCTAGAATAGGAGCATGACTCTGTGGCGGCAGGAGTGAGGAGGACCTAGGAAGCCTCTATAGGATCCTAAGGCTTTCCTCTTCTTCGGTAAATATTAACTTTTTTACCTAAGTATCGGTTAAGGTTCATTTTAAAGTTACCCTGAGGCAAAAAAAAGTGCCCCTAGGGGGTACTTACCTCAGTAGGAGGAAGCCACTGGATCCTAAAGAGACTTCCCTAGTCTTCCTCCTCAGTCCTGTTCCAGTGCTGGGATCCCCAAAACAAAGCTTGTTGAGAGCTCACGCAGGTACACTAGCACTGTCCCACTTGATTTTCTTCTAAAAAAAAAAGTCTAGCTGAATCAGGTCCATCCTAATGTGCAGGCGCAAAACGTCTGCACTTATGCAAAAGTACGGACCCGATTGGGCTTGGGTATTTTCACCGGAACCCAAGGGGGACTGTACTAGTACACATGCATAGGGAGGCCACTCTTCAGGTGTTCCCAGCCCTGGAACAGGCTGATGTACACTGACAAGGAAACCTCTTTAGGATCCAGAGAATGTCCCATCCCGAGGTAAGTATCCTTTTTTTTTTTTTTTGCTTAATAAAAGTCAGAGGTTAACTGTAATGATACCTATATTAACCACTTAACAACTGTCTAACGCCAATAGACGTCGACAGGTCAAAGTGGTGTTTCCATGGAAACGGCCGCTCGTTTAATTTGAGGAGCCCCCCTCCCCACACACACACTCGGCCACACAGAGCGGCGGCGATCAGACCCCCCCGCAGGACATCCCCCTAGTGGGGAAAAAAGGGAGGGGGAAGTCTGATCGCCCTGCCACACTCCTGATCTGTGCTGCGGGCTGGAGAGCCCACGCAGCACAGATCATCCAAAAATCCCCTGGTCCTTAAGTGGTTAAGAAGACAATTTCATAGATTGGCCCCATCTAACCTCACTTTAGAACTTCAAAGCAAACATCAATCACTTTATAAAATTTTCTTTGTTTTGTGCAGCAAAGTCTTTAACCACTTGCCGACCGCACGCTTATACCGTGCGTCGGCAAAGTGGCAGCTGCAGGACCAGCGACGCAGTACTGCGTCGCCAGCTGCAGGCTGATTAATTAGGAAGCAGCCGCTCGCGCGAGCGGCTGCTTCCTGTCAAATCACGGCGGGTGGCTCGGTGAATAGCCTGCGGGCCGCCGATGGCGGCTCGCAGGCTAAATGTAAACACAAGCGGAAATAATCCGCTTTGTTTACATTGTACGGCGCTGCTGCGCAGCAGCGCCGTAAGGCAGATCGGCGATCCCCGGCCAATCAGCGGCCGGGGATCGCCGCCATGTGACAGGGGACGTCCCGTCACTGGCTGCACAGGACGGATAGTGTCCTGTGCAGCCTCGATCGCCGGGGGGGGGGGCCAGGTAGGAGAGGGAGGGGGAGGATTTCGCCGCGGAGGGGGGCTTTGAAGTGCCCCCCCCCCCCCGCAACACCCAGGCAGGCAGGAGAGATCAGACCCCCCCTGCACATCATCCCCATAGGGGGGAAAAAAGGGGGGCAATCTGATCTCTCTGCCTGCACGCTGATCTGTGCTGGGGGCTGCACAGCCCACCCAGCACAGATCACTCAAAACAGCGCTGGTCCTTAAGGGGGGGTAAAGGGTGGGTCATCAAGTGGTTAAACACACAGCTTGAGATACAGTATCGGCTTTGTCACTTTTCCTCATGTGAGGTTTGCTTATACACCATGAGATGGGCTAACATAAAAAATAACGCAGGGTAAATCCCCTGCTCTCTCATTATACATTTCAGCTGTTATAGGTGACCAAGAGCTGGTTAGACATCACTCCCAAGTAGGACAATGCTTCTGTTTAGCAGTTAATTTAAACTTCAAACTTTTTGTTTATCGATAAATAATAGACTTTGTCACCCTGCTATGCTCATGACTAATTGTGAAGTGCCACTATGCGGCTTTGGAAATATTATTCACGTCTATTTTGTAAAAGTAAACATACATAGGCTCCAAAGTCTAATAAAACAAGGCGTCTATAGGAAAAACAATAAACCTTTTAGATCTTTCTTTTGGCATCTGAAAATGACATTTTAAATCAGTAATTCTGTTTCTATGTAAACACTGTGAAGATCCTGTTTTACATTTAGTCTTTATTTTCTAGATTTCTTTTTCTTTTGTTTAATTATCAGTAAATCAGCAGTTTCTCTGTTTCTCTTCTTTTCCTTGCGATATTCATAAAATAAATGTGTAGATTTCTTCCTGGCGTGATGCACTGCAGATGTACTCTGGTTCTGCTCAGAGTTCCCTCTAGGAAAGTCCTCCTCTTCTAGCTTGATACGTTTCCTTTTTCTTTTTTTCCTTTTTCTTTCTTCCTCGTCTTGCAAATTTTTGCTTTCTTTTCTCTTTTCATGTTTTGCCTTATTCTGCTTCTTCCTAATCTTTTTGGATGACTTTTTCTGGTCTGCCTTTGGCTCTGCAATCTCTAATGGTACAAGACCCGCCTCTTGAAGCTCTAAGCAAAGACAATGAAAAACATTCAATGCCAGTGATCAGGACATAGTCATTCACCCATAAGGTAAAAAAAAAATGAATAAGGAAAGTAATGTAGATCTCCCCCCCCCCCCCACACTATTGTTGGTCCTAGAGCAATCGATAGCCACGGTCGAAGGTCAGCCACCTATCAACACCTTTTTGTAAACTTGTGAGGACATTGGCGAGTTTGGAGTGAGGAAGAAGTTGTGTTGTGTTGCCCCTGGGCTGTCATGTGGGCCAGTGTTTGTGATTTTAAATTTGTACTGAAGATCAACAGATAATTGGTTGCAGTCTGACAATTAAATGTTGTATACAATCAATCAATCAATCAAAGAATTCCATTAACCGCTAAAGATTTTATGTGGCCTTAAAGTAAACTTATTCAAATAAGAAGAGTATGTGATAAACTACAAAAAGAGATGTTAAAGCGGAAATCCAGTGTAATTTAAAGTCAGTGTCAGGGAGACAAATTCCCTAAGTGCACCACCCATGCTAGGCCATACAAGGTGAGGGCGCCTCCCCCATTAGAAGCTGGATTACCTCCTCCACAGCCCAGCCTCCAGTTCTGTACTTTGCCCCAAGCACTGTGGCTGCAACATAATCACACAAGGTTCCATCTCTCCTCATAGAGGAATGTAACGCGATTACGCCGCAGCCACAGAGCTGGAGGCTGGGTTGTGGAGAAGGCAACCCAGCCTCCAGAAAAAAATACCATGGCATTTTCCTGTAATAGGAAGGAGCCTTCACGCTATATGGTGGAGCAGGGAAGTAAATAGAATTACGGCTATTGTAATCCATTATAATGTAGAGAGTTAGTGTCCCTGACACAAACTTTCAATTACACTAGATTTATGCTTTAAGTTTAGTGTAATGTGCATGACAAAACATTTTAAGTTCAGGTGGCAGTCCTACTGCATTTGGAGGAATTCTCACCCCATGGACCTTTCAACTATCCCTATGAGCCCAGCTTGTTGGCTTCAATGACTACAGGAAGGCTCAGTGTCAACTCATCTTACCCACACTTTCATGTTGCTTTATGTTATCTGCTCCAATCAATGGTGCTGCTGGAAATGTAAACATGCAGTTTTCAATGTAAAGCCTATATATTAAGGGGAAAATTGCCTATTCACCAGAAAAAAAGTGTCATAATGGCACAGTTTTGCTCTCCAAATCTATACAAGTAGCAATCAGCTGAATAGATTCCTACTGCTATATTACTGCTACTGTTGTTGTTAGATCAGACTGATCACCACATTATGAAAGGAAGGATGCCATGGCATATGCCACTTTCAAAGCAGCAGACACCATAAAACACAATGGAAAAGTGGTGGTTGTGTCAAACACCCTCTTTGTTATTTTTTCTGCATATCACCACTTCAGAAAGATTACAATCAACATCATTGGGCTGCTTATGCTGCGATGAAAACTGTTGCAAGTGGTGAAAAGTGAATGGAGATTCAGATCACCACTGGTAAATACAGCATAAAAATACTATAGTTGTGAAATCCTAGTCCCTGGGGAAAATATTTTTTACAAATATGACATTATAAAATTGTCAATCAGTATTTCAAAAACTGGACTGGCGAAACATTTTTTAATAATAAATAAGCTTCTCCATCCATTTGTTTACAGTGCAACCTGTTTGCCAAAGGACACTAACTATCCCAAAAAACATACCGGTAGAGTAATTGGATCATAGAATATGGCAGGGACATTATTAGGGATTATTGCAAATATTGATTCTTTCACAGACTAAGTGAAAATGCAGAAGATGGGTGAAAAACTAAGTACACCCTTTCCACTTGCATAGGAATTAAAAGAGTAAATGACAGCCCGTGTGTTGCGTATTGAATGCACTTGATTAACTCCTCATCAGTGTGCCCCCCTCTATAAAAGCAGGCATTTTGGCAGTTTGCTAGTCTGAAGTTTTTATGTGTATGTTAACACAATACCAAGGTGGAAAGATGTCAGTAATGATCTTAGGGAAGCAGTTGTTGCTGGGAATGGTTATAAGGCTATTTTCAAAAGTTTGAAGTCCATCATTCTACAGTGAGAATTATTGTTTACAAGTGGTATGGAATTAAGATAGTTGCCAGTATTCCCAGGAGTGCATGTCCCAGCAAATTCACTCCAAGCTCAGAAAAACAGCATCTCAGACTCTACAGACCATAGTTAGCATGGTAAATGTTTAAGTACAGTGCAATAAGAAAAAAGGCTGAACAAGCTTGGCTTGTCTGGAAGGGTTACCAGGAGAAGCTTCTTCTTGCACATTTTTGTTTGCTTTTTTCGTTTCATGTTTTGCTTTACTGTGCTTCTTCCTAATCTTTTTGGTTGACTTTTGCTGGTCTTTCTTTTGCTCTGTATTCTCTAATGGTACAATCCCCGCTTCTTGAAGCTCTAAGCAAATACAATTAACAACATTCAAAACATCCTCTAAAAATATAGTAAGGGAGCCTTAATAAACACAGGAAGGTTATGATCTTCACACTTTTTGTCACCCAGCCAGGATAATCATTCTACTTCACTGGAACCAAACCATGTAAGATGATATATAAGAGCAGAAACTGCTCTAACAAATTTGAGTGAATATGGTCTAGGTGGTGCGATCTGTTTATCACAAACACGGATATAGAAACTTAGTCTTTGATGTGCTGTTCTTACAGATGTTTGTTTCTCTTTTCTTTCTCTCTCTTTTGTTCCTCCTTTGAGTAGGAGAAAGTAAAGAGATACAAGCCTGTTAAATAGGCCTGCAGTAAAGACCTGCAGATAACCAATACTACCCTGTGACTTGTTGCTAACTAAGGAGTTTCTCAGGCAATCCCCAATAAACTACTGTATTTGGAAGGTGAACATTTTGATGACATAAAAGATAAAATAAGTTTGTGTACCTCATGTTGGGAAAGCTAATAAATACTATAACATTGCAATAGTGTAATAGAGTATTCTCTCCCCCCCCCCCCCCCCACCACACACTCACACCTCCTTCTCCCAGTCGCTTCTGTGGTT